>NW_022603415.1:0-43073 GCF_008692095.1 Etheostoma spectabile
GGACTCCATAGTTCTGCTGGGGGACTTCAATGCACACGTGGCCAATGATGGAGATACTTGGAGAGGCGTGATTGGGAGGAACGGCTCCCTGATCTAAACCATAGTGGTTTTCTGTTGTTGGAACTTCTGTGCTAGTCATGGATTGTCCATCACAAACACCATGTTCGACATAGGGATGCTCATAAGTGTACGTGTAGTACCAGAGCACCCTAGGCCAAAGTTCATTGATCGATTTTATAATCTTTTCATCTGATCTGAGGCCGTATTTTTGGACACTCAGGTGAAGAGAGGGGCGAGCTGTCAACTGATCACCATCTGGTGGTGAGTTGGGTCAGGGGGTGGGGAATACTCTGGACAGACCTGGTAAGCCCAAACGGTAGTGCGGGTAAACTGGGAACGTCTGGAGGAGGCCCCTGTCCGACGGACTTTCAACTCGCGACTGTGGTCTTAGGGTCTTAGGTGCCTCAATGGGCGGTAACCCACGAACACCCTGGTGACACCGTTGTCAGGGAAGCCGTCCGACTGAAGAAGGAGTCTTTCCGGGATATGTTGTCTCGAGGACCCCGGAGGCAGTTGCAGGGTACCGACGGGCCCGAAGGGCTGCAGCCTCTGCTGTGACAGAGGCAAAGCAGCGGGTGTGGGAGAAGTTTGGAGAAGACATGGAGAAGGACTTTCGGTCGGCACCAGTGGTGCTTCTGGAAAACCGTTTCGCCACCTCAGGAGGGTGAAGCGAGGAATCATCCAAGCTGTATACAGTAAGGATGGGACCTTGTTGACCTCAACTGGGGAGGTAATAGGGCGGTGGAAGGAGCACTTGAGAACTCCTGAATCCAGCTGACACGCCTCTTTGGTGGAGGCAGAGCTGGAGATGATGGGGGATTGTCGTCAATTTCCTTGGTGGAAGTCGCTGAGGTAGTCAAACAACTCCCCAGCGGCAAAGCCCCAGGGATTGATGAGATCCGTCCAGAAATGCTGAAGGCTCTGGTTTGAGGCTGTCTTGTTGACACGCCTCTTCAACATTGCGTGGAAGTCTGGGACAGTGCCTAAGGAGTGGCAGACCGGGGTGGTGGTTCCCCTCTTCAAAAGGGGGACCAGAGGGTTTGTGCCAACTACAGGGGTATCACACTTCTCAGCCTCCCTGTAAAGTCTACTCCAAGGTGCTGGAAAGGAGGGTTCGGCCGATGTCGAACCTCGGATTGAAGAGGAACAATGCGGATTCCGTCCTGGTCGTGGAACAACGGATCAGATCTTTACTCTCGCAAGGATCTTGGAGGGGGCCTGGGAGTATGCCCACCAGTCTACATGTGTTTGTGGATCTGGAGAAGGCGTATGACGGGTCCCCCGGGAGAATTGTGGGAGGTGCTGCGGGAATATGGGGTGAGGGGGTCCCTTCTCAGGGCCATCCAATCTCTGTATGACCAAAGCGAGAGCTGTGTCCGGTTCTCGGCAGTAAGTCAGACTCGTTCCAGGAGAGGGTTGGCCTCCGCCGGGGCTGCGCTTTGTCACCAATCCTGTTTGTAATATTTATGGACAGGATATCGAGGCGTAGTCGGGGCGGGGAGGGTTGCAGTTCGGTGGGCTCGGGATCTCATCGTGCTTTTTGCGGATGATGTGGTCCTGAGGGCATCATCGTCTGTGACCTTCAGCACTCACTGATCGGTTCGCAGCCGAGTGTGAAGCGGCTGGGATGAGGATCAGCACCTCTAAATCTGAGGCCATGGTTCTCAGCAGGAACCGATGGAGTGCTTTCTTCGGGTGGGGAGTGAGTCCTTACCCCAAGTGAAGGAGTTTAAGTACCTTGGGGTCTTGTTCGCGAGTGATGGGACCATGGAGCGTGAGATTGGTCGGAGAAATCGGAGCAGCCGGTGCGGTATTACATTCCGTTTATCGCACCGTTGTGACGAAAAGAGCTGAGCCAGAAGGCAAAGCTCTCGATCTACCGGGCAATTTCGTTCCTACCCTCACCTATGGTCATGAAGGCTGGGTCATGACCGAAAGAACGAGATCAGGTACAAGCGGCCGAAATGGGTTTCCTCAGGAGGGGGGCTGGCGTCTCCCTTAGAGATAGGGTGAGAAGCTCAGTCATCCGAGAGGAGCTCGGAGTAAGCCGCTGCTCCTTCGCGTCGAAAGGAGCCAGTTGAGGTGGTTCGGGCATCTGTGAGGATGCCTCCTGGGCGCCTCCCTAGGGAGTGTTCCAGGCACGTCCAGCTGGGAGGAGGCCTCGGGAAGACCCAGGACTAGGTGGAGAGATTATATCTCCAACCTGGCCTGGGAACGCCTCGGATCCCCCAGTCGGAGCTGGTTGATGTGGCTCGGGAAAGGGAAGTTTGGGTTCCCCTACTGGAGCTGCTGCCCCCGCGACCCGATACCGGATAAGCGGATGAAGATGGATGATGGATGGATAAAAAGAACATTGATATAGGACAACTGGTCATTTGACCCGAGGACGACATGAGGTTAATTATCTGCCAACATCACTATTATGGAGTGCATTATGGGAATCCATGCATCCATTGTTGGTTAGTTTGTGATAAATAAACTACTTTGATCATTTATGTGTGGCCTCCATTTTGTTGCCAGCCTTTAGCCAGCCGGTAACAAATTGGGATCATCCGGGATTTTTGTGCCGGAAAGTTGTAAATGTAACATTTTCCCAAGATTTTTAGCTTTCACTGGTATCTGTAGGGGTTACCTGTGTTGTCTTCATGTTGCTGGAACAGCTCTACTCCAGTAAAGTAAATTGGAACCATTGTTCCTGATAGGCATTTGCAATGAGGGGCACCAGTTGACCTTTGACCTTTTGTTGTTTAGGTTGTTGTTTTTGCTAAATAAAACTTGTATAGCCAGAATTACGGTAATATATAATCCTAAAAGACATTGTGAAGCCATCTGTGTGCATTCATCAATATTGAGATTAGATTTCTGGGACTCTTCAGTCTGGAGTACCCTCTTTCCTTCACTCACCTCCTCCTCCCTGACACCTTTCTCTTGCCCTCCTTCTTCTTCTCCTCCGTCTCCTTGTGTTTCTTCATGTACTCGGTGATAAGGTCCAGATCCAGGTTGTCTTGTGGCTCCCATGTGTTATCCTCACTGGAAAGGTGAGTGCAGACAGAAGAACATCTCCTCACACTTTGTTTTTAGACAATTAATTCTCACTCTAATTATCATTCCTATTATTCCTTTTTCTATTGCCATCTTGTAAGGTTATTTAAGGTTATTTGTGGGTCTGCACTTTAGTGTCAAAATACCAAACCTTCAACTTTGAGGGCATGATACCATGCTGACACTTATTTGCAATATGTAAATATATTATATATCTCAGGACCAAGAACACCAATCACTAATATTCTAGACTCATACTTACTCTGAGAACCCCTTCCATTTCAGCAGAAACTCTACTCTTCCCTTCACCACTCTGCGGTCCAAAACCTTTTCCACCACATACTCCTCTTCCTCCTGCTCTTCCTCCTTCACTGCTGCAGGCTCCTCCTCCTCTTCCTCTTTCACTGCTGCAGGCTCCTCCTCCTCTTCCTCTTTCACTGCTGCAGGCTCCTCTTTCTTGCTCTTCTTTCCTGCTTCGGTCGCCAGCTTGCCATCTTCTGAAGGTGCCTTTAGTAGACCCAAGGAGGGTGGGGGGGACATGCAGAGATAATGATACAAGGGTTAGAACAACAAATGGGAGGTGTGAGTGAATTATAATTGTGTTTTACTAGATTAAAATCTTCTGTTTGAATGGAGAAAATGCAAGGGCTGATGAGGGGACCAATCCGTAGGACTCCAGAGTGTCAAGTATCTCCTGCATTCAGACTGGAAGAAATACTAAAATGTAAGGCCCAAAAGTCATTAACTGGAACTACAAGCTACATGCACAGTAGCCCAGATGTTCCTGTGTGAAAATGGAAAGTTCAGAAAGACGTTTTGATGGTACAACAAGGCCGGCCTGGTCACTTCTTTAAGGGAATCACTGTAAAGATTCCCAAAGGATATGTTTACCGTTAGTGAGGGTTGTGCAATTAATTGTATTTTGATTTTAATTTAGATTTTGACTTCAACGATCACAAATATATTATAATCGAGAAAAAAAATTTCTGTATTGAAGAACACTCTTATTTTGTCTAGTGTTCTGAATGACACACGCATGCGCACATCTGCCCTTCCCGAAGCCATAAAACCTCTCAGCAGTCAGGGGGGCATCCAGTGGAATTTAAAAACTCAGCACGAGTAAAGACGTTAGGAGAGCAGCCAGAGCAGCGTTTAGTCCGCAAAAAAAGCAAATCCAACACCGTTGTCTGGGAAAAGTTAACGTTAGCTAACTATGCGGTCCCTCTGCCTGAGCCGCACAACAACGTGTTGTAGAGCCCAGGAGCCCTGGCTCTTATCTAACATGTGTCTGTGTAAAAAATATTTAAAAAAAGACAAAAATGGTTTGACTAAAACTTAGCCATGATACCCGAGTTCTCTTTGGACTAAAACGACAAATGGACTGTTCTCTTTAGCACTTTTCTAGTGTCAACGAATACTCAAAGTTCTTCTACATAATACAGGAACCATTCACACACACAAGTACACTGGGGCCGAGGCTGCTGTACAAGTACACCCCGTACTCAGAGTTCAGTGTTTTTGACTTTGACATAGGACTGCAGTGATTGAACCAAAAACCTTCCAAATGGCAGGCAACCGCTCTACTACTGAGCCACTGCTGCCATCTTTTAGTGTTGATATGTTGATGGCGGCCCGCCACGGTATAGGACAGACGCACAACAGGGTTTCTGCTATGTACACCGCCGCTCCTTCAGCTGTTCATGAAAAGTCATGAAGTCGTAATTACGCAACTCTGCAGAGCCGTCTGCTCTACTGGACTCAAGCCAACTGTCATCCGCATTCTTTCGCCAAAGCAATTGGAATTGCCTAGTCTTACTATTTTGCATGTATGTATGTATGTATGTATGTAAGTTCCATTGCTGCAGAACCATGGTAACCATGGTAATGCAGCACTATCAGAGGGCCGCAGTTTAATTGACTACCGGTTTTTCTTTGAGGAATTATGGTATAATATATAAATCCTAAAAGACATTTGTGAAACCCTCTGTGTGCATTCATTAATATTGAGATTAGATTTCTGGGACACTTCTGTCTGGAGTACCCTCTTTCCTTCACTCACCTCCTCCTCCCTGACACCTTTCCTCTTGCCCTCCTTCTTCTTCTCCTCCGTCTCCTTGTGTTTCTGCATGTACTCGGTGATAAGGTCCAGGTCCAGGTTGTCTTGTGGTTCCCATGTGTTCTCCTCACTGGAAAGGTGAGTGCAGACAGAAGAACATCTCCTCACACTTTGTTTTTAGACAATCCATTGATCCTTTGAGGGCATGATACAATGCTGTAATCTATGCTGTACATTATTTGCATACACACACATACACAGTACAGGCCAAAAGTTTGAACACACCTTCTCATTCAATGCGTTTCCTTTATTTTCATGACTATTTAAATTGTAGATTATCACTGAAGGCCTCACAACTATGAATAAACACATGTGGCATTATGTACTTAACAAAAAACTGTGAAGTAACTGAAAACATGTCTTATATTCTAGTTCTTCAAAGTAGCCCCCCTTTGCTTTTTTGATAGTGCTGCAAACCCTTGGTGTTCTCTCAATGAGATTCATGAGGTAGTCACCTGAAATGGTTTCCACTTCACAGGTGTGCATTTCCAGGGTTAATTAGTGGACTTTCTTGCCTTATTAATGGAGTTGGGACCATCAGTTGTGTTGTGCAGAAGTCAGGTTGATACACAGCCGACAGCCCTATTGGACAAATGTTACAATTCATATTATGGCATGAACCAATCAGCTAAGTGAAGAGAAACGAGTGGCTAGGGATGTAACGATATCAAAATCTCACGGTACGATACAATTTCGATACTGACCTCACGGTACGATATTTATTGCGATATTGTGGAAAAGCTCACGGTATTGTTAAATAGCTCACGATAGTGTTTGTGATGATAATAGCAAAAAAATACACACATTTTTTCTGCTTTTGCCAGTCAACAGGCAATTTATTTATTTGTTGTAGTTTGACTAAAATGTGCCCGCGACGGCATTTGATACTTCGGCTCAAGCTTGGCCACTAACCTTTTAAATCCTTTACCATCTATAGCAGAAAAGGGACGTAAATCACACGCGATGTATTCCGCGATGTACCTCGTGATTTCTTGAGCCCTCGCGCTGTTGTGTGGCATAGTTGTTGAAAATGCCTCCTTCAGGGTTTTTTGACCGGACAGGACATTCTTTGTGAGAGAATCTGCAAACTTTTCTGGATGATGAGTCGTCAGATGACTTCGCATAGTGCTTGTGTTTCCCGTGTTGTATCGAAGTTTCCTGTGGCAGTGCTTGCATATAGTCCATTGTCTGTCCACCACCTTCTCTCCTTTTGCGTTTTTTGACACGGCGAAACCAAAATGTTTCCAGACATCTGACTTAAAAGCTGCAGGGGCTGGCACAATCTCAACTTCGGGGTTGTTGTTGTCTTCATCCTTACAAGTATCGCTGTCGGCCATGCTGGCTTGCTGTGAGCTCGTGTGGACAGCGTGCCGCGTGCAATCCTATTGGCTTAAGTACGGTTGGTATGACGACGCAACGCAAAGGATCATGGTCTATGTAGTTAACAATGATTTGTTCCGCGGGACTGTTTATTCCTCTTGCTTTTTGACAGACACCTGTCCTTTTATTATCGTAACCAAACCACGACGATATCGAGACACATTTACCACCGCGATAGCGCGATAACGTCAATATCGTTACATCCCTACGAGTGGCCATCATTACTTTATGAAATGAAGGTCAGTCGGTCCGGAAAATTTGAATGTGTCCCCAAGTGCAGCGGCTAAAACCATCAAGCGCTACAACAAAACTGGCACACATGAAGACCGCCCCAGGAAAGGAAGACCAAGAGTCACCTTTGCTGCTGAAGATAAGTTCATCTGAGTCACCAGCCTCAGAAATCACAAGTTAACAGCAGCTCAGATTAGAGACCAGATGAATACCACACAGAGTTCTAGCAGCAGGCATATCTCTAGAACAACTGTTAAGAGGAGAATCAGGCCTTCATGGTCAAATAGTAGCTAGGAAACCACTGCTAAGGAGACACAACAACCAGAAGAGATTTGTTTGGGCCAAGAAACACAAGGAATGGACATTAGACCAGTGGAAATTTGGGCTTTGGTCTGATGAGTCCAAGTTTGAGATCTTTGGTTCCAACCGCTGTGTCTTTCTGTGACGGAGAAAAGGTGACCGGATGGGTTCTACATGCCTGGTTCCCCACCGTGAAGCATGGAGGAGGAGGTGTGATGGTGTGGGGGTGCTTTGCTGGTGACACTGTTGGGGATTTATTCAAAATTGAAGGCATACTGAACCAGCATGGCTACCACAGCATCCTGCAGCGACATCCATCCCATCCGTTTGCGTTTAGTTGGACCATCATTTTATTTTTCAACAGGACAATGACTCCTAACACACCTCCAGGCTGTGTAAGGGCTATTTGACCAAGAAGGAGAGTGATGGAGTGCTGCACCTCCATAGTCACCGGACCTGAACCCAATCCAGATTGTTTGGGGAGAGCTGGAGTGAAGGCAAAAGGGCCAACAAGTGCTGAGCATTCTGGGAACTCCTTCAAGACTGTTGGGAAACCATTTCAGGTGAATACCATTCAAGAGAATGCAAAGAGTGTGCAAAGCAGTAATCAGAGTAAAGGGGGGGGGGGTACTTTGAAGAAACTAGAATATAAGACATGTTTTTAGTTATTTCACACTTTTCATAATTCCACATGTGTTCATTCATAGTTTTGATGCCTTCAGTGATAATCTACAATGTAAATAGTCATGAAAATAAAGGAAATGCATTGAGTTATATGATAATGATATATATACACACAGTGTATCAGGACCAAGAACACCAAGCATTAATATTATAGACTCATACTTACTCCGAGAAGCCCTTCCATTTCAGCAGAAACTCTACTCTTCCCTCCACCACTCTGCGGTCCAAAACCTTCTCCACCTCATACTCCTCTTCCACCTCCTCCTCCTTCTTGCATTCCTTTCCTGCTCCGGTCGCCAGCTTGCCGTCTTCTGAAGGTGCTTTTGTAGACCCAAGGAGGGGGGGGACATGCAGAGATAATATTACAAGGGTAAGAAGAACTAATGGGAGGTGTGAGTGAATTCTAGTTGACCATGTTTTACTAGATTAAAATCTTCTGTTTGAATGGAGAAAATGCAAGGGCTAATGAGGGACCAATCCATAGGACTCCAGAGTGTCAAGTATCTCCTACATTCAAACTGAAAGAACTACTAAAATGTAAGGCCCAAAAGTCATTAACTGGAGCTACAAGCTACAAGCACAGTAGCCTGGACCAACCACACATCATTTAGCAGAACATCTCCAGATGTTCCTGTGTGAAATGGAAAGTTCAGAAAGACGTTTTGATGGTGCAACAAGGCAGACCTGGTCACTTCTTAAGGGAATCACTGTAAAGATTCCCAAAGGATATGTAACGCCATCTTATATCTAACTGGGATGTTTTGGGAGTGATTGGAGCAGGATTGCTGAGGACGAAGTAATGTTACACAGACTGATAAGCCATGGATGCAGCACATTGAAATAGTGTGTGTGTGTGTGTGTGTGTGTGTGTGTCTGCTCTCTGTCAACATGCACATGTGTTTCTTCTATCAAGATGAACAGTTCCTTCCTGAGACTATGTAGCAGAGCCAAAGTTGTTGCATCCAGAGCTTAGCCCCGCCCACAACTATTCTGATTGGTTTAAAGAAAACAAACAAGCCAGAGCATTTCTTCTACAGTAAAAGAACAAAGCAAAAAATCCCAGTTAAAGCTGTTTTTTACTTTAATAAATGAAAACATCTTTCTAAGAGACAACAAGGGATCCTGTTAAATAATCCTGATTTCAATAGAAACCAAAGTAATTGGGATTCATATCTATTTCCCTAACGTACAACACGGAAAAGCTTCAAATGATCACATTTCAAAAAACATAAAAAATCAGCAATTGTTTGTTGGTTTGAAGATATATTTCAGGCAACGCATTAAAGCTTGGTCTATTTGCTGGATTGTTCCAAGGTAACTGTCGGTAGCTAACATTAGCAGATAAGCCCGTTGACAGTGTTGAGTTATGAAAAGTTAAAAACAATGTATTTATGCTAAAGTATGCTGCAGTTGGGTAGAGAAGATTTGATTTAATTCAGTGGTGAATGCTCCATATCAAGCTGTTTAATTATCATCTGTTGTCTCAGTGAAGAGTAGATCAGGACGGCCCTATTGTCCCCCCCCCCTCTAAAGAAATGATTAGGTCAAGTCTGGCATCTCACATATAGAATGAAACCTTTTGCTTCACACCCGGAAGTAACCTTCTGCCCCCCCCGCTGTCTTAGACTATAAGACGATACAATGTTGATTAACTGTATTTTTGTGTCTCTTTTATGTAGTGTTAACTAGCATGTTAGTTAGCAGTAATTGGCCTATGTCTATGTTAATGTTAACTTGCGTGCTTGTTAGCAGTAATTAGCCTGTGCCTATGTTAATGTTAACTAGCATGTTAGTTAGCAGTAATTAGCCTGTGCCTATGTTAATTTTAACTAGCATGTTAGTTAGCAGTAATTAGCCTGTGCCTATGTTAACTAACGTGTTAGTTAGCATAATTAGCCTGTGTCTGTTAATGTTAACTAGCATGTTAGTTTGCAGTAATTAGCCTGTGCCTATGTTAATGTTAACTAGCATGTTAGTTAGCAGTAATTAGCCTGTGTCTGTTAATTTTAACTAACATGTTAGTTAGCAGTAATTAGCCTGTGCCTATGTTAATGTTAACTAGCATGTTAGTTAGCAGTAATTAGCCTGTGCCTATGTTAATGTTAACTAGCATGTTAGTTAGCAGTAATTACGTACGTACCATTACAACTTTCAGACAGGTTGCTCACGTCACATCTACGTCTTCAGGCTCAGTTGGAGACTGCGCAGTAACGCTCAGCATCACCGGGAAAGAGCTTCTAATAGACTTCACTGGTCTCCGTCCGGAGTAACGGGACCTGTTGGTCCACTTCTTTAACTGTCTATGGTTTCACTCACTCATTTAAAACAACTAATAACTGGCTCTATTAGCCTACAAGCTAGTGCTAGCTTGTAGGCTAATAGAGCCAGTTAGGCCAGTTGGGTCAGTGTTTTCTTTCTTTCATTCCAATTTTAGGTCTGTCAGCCACAGTGAACACCGGGGACATTTCCGGGGACAGGTCACCAAAACCGGGGACTGTTTCCGGAAACCGGGGACATCTGGTCACCCTCGACAAGGACTTTAGCTTGTGCTACACTAACTGCTAACGATGCTAACGATACTTGCGGGCTAACGATGCTAACAGCTGTTGGTATCATAACTTTTACAAACTGTATGGATGTAAAACGATTTTAACACACACACACACACACACACACACATATGTATGTTTTCCATATGTTTACATATAGAAATGGATGAATGTATGAATGTTTACCTTCTGTCCGGTTCAGTAAGTGCAGCTAATCAGCGTCCTGTAAAGATAACGGATTCTCTTCACCATCACGGATAACGGTCGTTCTACTCGTCACCGCCGAAGGACCGCCCCTCTGCCCTCACATCGACAGCTGATTGGACGGGAAGTTAACAGCAACCAATAGAATTAAAGTAGGTCAACAGATTTTAAAAAACTTTATTTTGACTGTAACACTGAACACATTCAAAATAAATTATTTAACTGTTACAAAAAACAACAACGGAAAAACTACAAAATAATATGTAATATAGAGTATACGTAATTAAATCAACCTGACATGTGTGTAGTAATAACAATAACAGAATTTTTCTTTCTTAAATATTATTTAAATATTTGAAATCCTGAAAATGTAGAAAGTAAGTGTGTGTGTGTGTGTGTGTATATGTGTTAATATCGTGATTACATTTCTTAAGTTATGATTGTATGAAATTATGGTTTAAGTTATGATAAATGTATATATTAACTCAATGTTCACATCACTCCAGTTCGGAGGTCTTTACACTGTTTTCCTGCCCCTCAAAGATTGTATTTCAAAATGCTACTGCATACACAGAACCACGGGGGGGATGGAGTCCAGGTTGAATATACACAAGTTATGCTTTAAATATCAACATATTATTAACATTTAAAATGGGCGTGTACAGGGAGGGATAAGACGCTGATTCACATATGCACACTTGTAGGTAATGTGTGATTTATAAACGGAATATTACATACAGATGTGCATGCGCACGGTTTTATAAATCTGATATATTTTTGGCTTTTGGGTGTAGTACACTTTCAGCAAGGATCCCACGCTAAAAGTAGTGATTATTTACATGGAGTCTGGTGGAGATATGCTACTCTATACATGCTAAAAGTAGTGATTATTTACATGGAGTCTGGTGGAGATATGCTGCTCTATACACGCTAAAAAGTAGTGATTATTTACATGGAGTCTGGTGGAGAAATGCTGCTCTATACACGCTAAAAGTAGTGATTATTTACATGGAGTCTGTCTGAGAAATGCTGCTCTGTACACGCTAAAAGTAGTGATTATTTACATGGAGTCTGGTGGAGATATGCTGCTCTATACATGCTTAAAGTAGTTATTATTTACATGGAGTCTGGTGGAGATATGCTGCTCTATACATGCTAAAAGTAGTCCTTATTTACATGACCTGCAGGCGGCAGCCTTCTGTCTTTTAGACTTTTAATCTGAAAAGCCCCGATTTAAAGTCAACCGGAAGTTTGGGGCTGGCGATGGGATAACTGTGTGTTTTTGCTGCCGAGCTTCTAAGTGAGTTTTTTTTGGAGACAGAGCTCCAGGTGAATCCCCACGTGTTCAGGTAAATATCTTAATAACTGCTCTGTTACACGGCAGCCAGAGTGCGTGCGAACAATAAGCGAATAGAAGCCCGAGCAGCGCATGCGTTAACACGCCGGGCTAGCTCCGTTGTTAGCTCCGCAATTAGTTTCGTGGCTAACTGCTCGCTCCGCTATTAGCTTCATGACTAACTGCTAGCTCTTCTGCTAGCTCCGCAGTCACCTTTGTGGCTACCTGCTAGCTCCGCTGTTAGCCACAAAGCTAACGTCTAGCTCCGCTGTTAGCTTCGTGGTTAACTACTAGTTCCGCTATTAGCTTCGTGGCTAACTGCTAACGTTAAAGTCTCAGCTCTCTTCTAATGTGTGCTGTGTTGTCTGATTTAACGTAATTTTTCCGTGTTTTTAGTCCGTTTGAGAGGATTAGCAGTCCATGGTGCTTGTTTCTTAAAGCATTAATTCTTTTACTGCGAAATTCACTTCACAGTACTTCAATTTTTCATAAAGAAAATCCTGAAATAATCCAAATTTTACAAGAAACTGGAAAAGAATCAATAATAAAGTACAGTAACATAAAAAGGTCTAAAGAAGTTGTAATATTTCAAGAGTGCACTATGTGTATATGTGTGAATATGTGTTCATGTTATGTTGTCTTGCCACTAAATTTTCCTTCGGGATGAATAAAGTATCTATCTATAGTATCTATCTATAGTATCCACTATCTATCTATAGTATATATCTATCTATAGTATATATCTATCTATCTATAGTATCTATTTATCAATCTAAGAGTACATTCAACCAATACTACGTTTCCTCCATTATGAATGCAGAACTCTGAGTTAGTGCTGCACAATTATGGCCAAAATGATAATCATCACGTACATCACGTACACTTATGAGCACCCTATGTTTGAACATGGTGTTTGTTAAGGACAATCCATGACTAACACAGAAGTCCAACAACAGACAACCACTCTGGTTCAGATCCGGCTGGCCGTTCCTCCCGATCACGCCTCTCCAAGGATCTCCACCATTGTCCACGTGTGCGTTGAAGTCCCCCAGCAGAACTATGGAGTTCTGGAGCCCCATACAGGACTCTATTCAAGGTCTCCAAGAAGGCAAAATATTCCAAACTCTTTTTTGGTGCATATGCACAAACAACAGTCAGAGTTTTCCAATCCAAAAAATAATGTTCCTTAATAAAAATTGATGAGTGGTCCCTGTCCGACCCCATGGTTACACAAGCACCCCCAACTTGTGCCATATTTTCCCAGCGCATCCTCTGTTTCCCCAACCACTCTTTACCTAATTCCCAATTATACAATACACAAATCCATCAATCTTTATTTTAAAAAGAATGCTATCCCATTGTTAGTACACGTGAGTGTCACTATTCTAAAGCCTCCTGTCCACTATCTTGTCGGGATCATTTGGATGCAGCCTCGGCCCTTCACCAAAGCTTAATTAGCCCTTCACTATGAGCACCTAGTTTCTTGACTTTGTAATGCCTTATGTTTACTCTAAAAATGTAAATTGAGTTGAGCCATAATTCATTTTTATTTATACCTGTGCTTTTACCACTGTGACATGTCAAAATGTCAAAAGGTGCATTGTTTGAAAGCCCATCTCTACACATCCATGTTCCAATCCCACAGGTGGTTTAAAACATGCTATTTGTACCTTAAATTCACAGTTTATTTTTGTAATTTATTGGTGTTTTTCTGTATTAAAAAAATACAGAAAAACAATGACAGATTACACATCTGACCAGGTGGGGCAGGGACAACAACCTCCTGCTGAATGTCAGCAAGACTAAGGAGATTGTTGTTGACTTCCGGAGAGGTCACATCCAACACCTGCCACTGACCATCGACGGTACTGGGGTGGAGAGAGTGAGCAGCACCAAATTCCTGGGGGTGCACATCAGTGAAGACCTCTCCTGGACCACCAACACTGCATCACTGGCGAAGAAAGCTCAGCGGGTAAGTGCTCCACCAGCCATCCTGACCACATTCTACTGAGGCACCATTGAGAGCATCCTCTCCAGCTGTGTTGCTGTGTGGGGCGGAAGCTGCCCTGAGTACAACAGGAAAGCCCTGCAGCGCATAGTGAACACAGCTGGAGGTTGTGTGGAGGAACTATTTGATCAACTGCCCTCTGGGAAGAGGTACAGAAGCCTGCGCTCCCGCACCACCAGACTCACCAACAGCTTCAGACACCAGGCTGTTAGGATGCTGAACTCTCTTTCCCCCCTCCACCCTCAGCTACATGACATCTGGGACTTTTGACCCACAATGGCTGCCTTGCACTACTCCACTTGCACTACTCCACTTGTATACTTGCACACTTTGCAACTTGTTGTCCTGTTGACCTGAAAACACTTCTGAACACACTTCTGCTGCTCTAACATAATTTGCACCATTATGCCACTTGAATACTTAGGTCAAACAGAACTACCTCAGCCATTAATTGGCCGGACTATTGCACTATTACATTGACTGTCTACTGTATGCACAAATTGCACATTCTCAACTCAAATTTTGCTGCTCTTATTTTCTTCATTGTATGTGCCTTCTTATTTTTATTTTATTTTTATTTTTACTTTTTATATTGTTTACTTGAATGTTATGTTTGTCTGTGGACCTAATTGGTAAAATATGTCTTGTCTACACCGTGGGATAGAGGGAAACGTAATTTTGATCTCTTTGTATGTCTTGACATGTAAAGAAATTGACAATAAAGCAGACTTTGACTTTAACTTTGACTTTAGTTACGTACATTCCCTACACTGTTAGACTTTGCTGTAATTTCTACAGTTACCACAAAATGTCCTGTTTAATTACTGTAATAAACATTGCATTATTGGTATTAACATTTCATTTACAGTGATTTATTGTATATTTTGAATTTGCGGTAAACTGTTAGACTTTATTTTATTTCTACAGTCCAAGTGGGAACACGTGCAAGGAAGAGTTTCGAAGAAGCCAAAGGACAAAGGAGGGAAAGGAGTGCCAGACTTGTTATTGTTTTTAGGGAGCAGATTTACAGCTATACACATAACAGCAGCCACGGCCCCATCCAGAAATCCTAAGACTGCAGCTATGGCACGGTTCTGGATGGGATCATACCTCAGAAGATTGAAGACCTTACCCTCTGATCTTATGGTACCTGGGTCCTTTATCCGGCCACCAAGCAATGCTTTTTGTCCAGATGTATTTAAAACGTTTTCACCTCGAGCAAGAAGAAGTGTATGTTGTAACAAATCGTTGCTCTCTCATTTCAGTTGTGCAGTAGCGGGAACCAGTGAGTCCAGTGCGTGGGCTGGCTTTTGGCAAACCCTCAACTGTTTCGTACAACGTGAATCATTCGGCTCACCCAAACAGACCCCAGGACTTGTCATGGATGGTGACTCATGAGAGAGGTCCGTTATGCACTCCCGGGTCATGTCAGCACACTCATCCTGCCCCCGACTTGAATGTGGCGAGCCCGAGTCAGTGACGCATTTGCCCTGGGAGTGCAGCGCTGCCGTAGATCTGTAAGCAATGGCCCGGCTCCTTGCAATTCCCGTACTTACCAGCAAGGGAGGTTGTGTGGCACAAATCAGTGGCTCACCCTGGCCGCCATCAAAGATGCCATTTGGACCTCCAGAAACTTGCTGGTAACAAAGCACATGCAGACCCCCCCCCCGTGGCTGTGATCAGGATGGCTGCAGAATGTATGTAGTATGTGATTCATGATTTTACTTTTGTTTTTGAATGGTAAACAACTGTGCTGGAATTTGTAATCAAAAATATGACATTTCCCATTTTGACAAACTGTTTGGAACACTAGAGGTATTTCAGTGTAGTCTTTGGTCTTGGACAGTTACCTTGCAATCTAAAACTGTATATCCTATTGTCTCTGGAACAATTGTTGGCAGTTGGAGGAGTAATGGCTCTTTACAGTGAATATGCAAAAGAAGATGGTCACACATTCAGCCCAGGTAAATACTCAGCCCATATTCACACAGACCTGAACCTACTCATTGGTATTGGCAGTTGGAGGAGTAATGGATATTTATATACTATACTATGACTTTTATGAATTTTTTTACATACTATACCATGACTTTTTTCAACATACTATGACTTTTATGAATTTTTTTGACAAGACATACCATGACTTTTTATGAATTTTTGACATACTATACTATGACTCTTTTTAAAAAGGGGAATTAGCTCAAATGTTAGAGCGCTTCCTTAGCATGCGAGAGGTAGCGGGATCAATGCCCACATTCTCCAGAGGACTTTAGGTTCTTCTTGCTTTACAACAAGAACTATAAATTTGGACTTGTTATGACATCCTATACTACGACTTTTTAGGAATATTTCGACATACCATACTATGACTTTTTATGAATTTTTATGAATTTTTGACATACCATACTATGACTTATGAATTTTTTGACATATTATACTATGACTTTTTGTGAAATTTTTGGACATACTATACTATGACTTTTATGAATATTTCGACAAACCAAACTATGACTTTTTATGACTTTTTATGAATTTTTTGACACACTATGATTTTTATGAATTTTTTGACATACTATGACTTTTTATGACTTTTTGTGAATTTTTGACATAGTACACTATAAATCTGGACTTGTCACGACATACTACACTACGACTTTTTAGGAATATTTTGACATACCATACTATGACTTTTTAGGAATTAAGTAATGATTTTGCCATTAACGACATCTCAAAAGGGTAATATTAAAATTTTACTACTTTAATAGATTAATTATCTTTAAGTTGATGAATTTTAGGCAAAACAAAAAATAAAATTAGAGGACTAACTTGACAAAACGTGTCTGTGTCTGCCGCAGGCCAGATTCGAACCCGGGCCCGCTGCGTCAAGGAGCAAGGACTTTGAGTATGGGTACACGCTCTACATACTAAGCTATCTGGGTGCCATACTATCAACATCGTAAAAGAGGAATATTAAACGTTTACTACTTAATTATACTCAAAATCTTTTAGTTGATCGATTTTAGGCTAAATAAATGTGGTGGCAGTTCTGCTTGTAGTTTCTGTTTATCACCACCAGAGGGCGCAATTACACCAGAAACCAGTGGCTGACAGTTAAAGGTTAATTACTGAACCTTCAAAAGTTTTTAGTTGAATTATTTAACAAGTTTACCATTGAAACATCTTAAAAGAAGAATATTACACTTTTACTACTTCATTATATTCAAAATCTTTTAATTGATCGATTTTAGGCTAAATAAATGTGGTGGCAGTTCTGCTTGTAGTTCCTGTTTATCACCACCAGAGGGCGCAATTGCACCAGAAAGCAGTGGCTGACAGTCAAGAGTATATTGCTGCAGCCTGGAGCGTCCCATGTCATCCGTCCCGTCTCATGCGGTCTCGTCTCATGCGGAGGCGTGTCCAACGGTAATTCCAGAGGGTCAAAAATGCAAATCGCGAATATTTTATTTTTAACTCATTTATATGATTGCCGTTATACAAATGAATAAAATATGTTTGTTTTTTTAACTAAACATGTCTATAAGATAAATGCAGACTATCATACTGATGAATAAAAACACTTAAAATATATGTTCGTCTATATAATAAATGCAGATTAAAGGCAAACTAAAAAAATCCTTCTGCCATCCCCGAGTTTCTACTTTTCAAAATAAAAGCTCGCATCTGGAATCAAATACTAACATCTCTCGTTTCAAAGTTAAAGCTCACGTCAACTATCATGCTAATGAATAAAATATTTGGTGTGTTTTTAAATATTTAAAAATATATGTCCGTCTCTAAAAAAATGCAGGTGATAGGCAAACTAAAAAATTCCTTCTATAGCTGCATCTTTGATCCAAGTTGCAGCTATAGAAGGAATTTCTCTCCCGACAGAGTTCAAGCATTTGGTTTAGTTTTTAAAAAAAATACATACAACACAAAATACAATACAACCGCTGGCGGAAGTGGAAGAAAAATTCAATCGCATCCTGGCCCAAGACCATGGCAGCAGAGATACGCAGTCGAGGACTGGTCCCTGAGACCTGAAGCTCGATGCCCAGGAAAGTAGAAAAATAGAACCGCATTCTGCCCCGGGTCCCAGAGACCCGATAGCATTCTGCCCCGGGTCCCAGAGACCTGACAGCCGAGGCCGACAGTCGCTCTCGCCATGCTGATAAGCAGTTGTATTTGCAGCAGTGCCCCAGTGAAGTGTGAAAACAATATAATATACAATTAAAAAGTCTTGGAAAGCGTGTAACATGTTTATTTTTGTAGTTGATGTGTGTGCAGATCGTGGATTGTTATCCCTCCTCAGGAGGTCCTGCTGTTAGTTGGCAGAAACGGCTGCGTCGCTGATGCCGGTTTCATCAGATGTAGCTTCGTTAATATGGAACAACGCAAGCATAACATTCAGAAATGAGCAAACTACATGTAGGCTATGGCAAAATTGTTACTTTAACAGTTTTTTAACGTTTTTCAATTGATTGCAACAAATGTGGTCACGAATTTATCCGTGACTCCGTCTGGAAAATTATTCGCGAAATCGTAATTTTGACCCTCTGGATTTACCGTTGGACACACCTCCGTATGAGACGAGACCGTATGAGACGGAACAGATGACATTGGATGCTCCAGGGTGCAGCCATACCCGTCTCGGATGGAAGGAACCCTTTTCACTAGCTCATTGTATTCTTGCAAGACAGTCATTGCTGTAGGAGGCGCTGTAGCTTAGTGGTTAAAGCGCCTGTCTCGTAAACAGGAGATCCTGGGTCCAAATCCCAGCTGTGCCTGGTTATCACTTAATGAAGTGTTTCCACATGGTTCGTGATACTTCACATGCAACAAAGATGAAGCCTGATTTTCTAGAGCACTAAAGTGATGTTGTTTTGTAACATTACATGTGTCCATGTATAGCGAATAAAAGCCTTTTGTTGGAGGTGTTGTTGCAACTTTAGTGTGAAGATTTTAAAGTTTTTATTATCATGAATTCCTTTAGTCTTACCTTGGAAGCTTAGGGCTCCTGCACACTGCCTGCATGATGTGAGCGTGTCAGCTGAGGTTAGAATGCCTACCGTATTGATCAATACTGTTAACATGGGAGAAATATAAAAAAAACAGACACGCCACACAGCAAACGCTATGTTAATTGTTGAGGAGGACTAAATTAGGACTGTATTTTAAGCTTTTCATGGCTTTCCATGAAACATGGCCTGCCTGGAGGGAGTGGTTAATGACCTTTGTGATGAGGGGACTTATGGCATGGAGGTTGGACTTTACCAGGGCTTTGGGGAAAGGATCTCTCATCTCTCAAAGACCTTGCATAGATAGGACTTCTGATGTTCTGGGTAGGCCTGCCTATCAACAGTGAGTCATGAGGCATCGCTCAAGGACATGTCCAGCTGTTTTCATTTGCCGGAGTTCGTAGGGGTCCCCTACTGGAGCTGCTGGACAAAGATGGATGGATGGAAGCAACCCTGTTCATTAGCTCATTGCATTCTTGCAAGACAGGCTTATCAGTCAAAGGCGCTGTAGCTTAGTGGTTAAAGCGCCTGCCTTGTAAACAGGAGATCCTGGGTCCAAATACCAGCAGTGCCTGGTTCTCACTTAATGAAGTGTATGCATATGATTTGTGATTCTTAATAGGTGCAACAAAGTTACACAAGGGGGTGCTGTGGCTTAGCTGGTTAAAGGGCCTGTCTAGTAAACAGGAGATCCACGGTTCAAATCCCTGCAGCATCTTGTTGTTGCAGTCATTACCTCTGTTTGCATCCCATCATCATGTCTACCCAATCCCCATGCTACTCATTAAGCCCTGGTAGCAAATGAAAAAAGCGTGTTACATTTACACAGAAACATTATATCAACACAGACTTAAGATGACACATGAAAACACATGAAATTCAGAGCAATGCTAGTTCATTCATCAGGTTTTAGTGGTTCTGTTTATAGAAACTATATCCTATTATATCGCGTGATCATACATGAATTCACGAGATCCCGCGGGTCCTTGTGACTTCAGTGGTCCGTCATGGCCTGCAACAAATCCGGACCTGGTGGGTGTTGACGGACTGCGGATCACGGAGCAGACACGAAGCGGAGTGGATCCGCAGTTGGTGGAAGTCAGGGGTAAGGCCTCCTGCACACTGCCTGTGTGGTGTGAGCATGGCATTTCTGTTGCGTGGCATTTTCTTGCGCTGTTGCTGCTAGCCTTGTCTGTACACATGTATGTTTCTCATTGACTTGTGATTCAATAACTTGTTAAATGTTAATCTGGACTGGTTCGGAAATGAATCAGATCATCTAAAGGGGGTGGATTAACTACCCACATTACACCTGAAATACCCTCAAGATTTGAATGATCCTTTGGAACTGAAGTGCTTGGGAATCCCCATCAGTCATTCAGAACTGCCCAAGGTACTTGTGAGATAGGCTCTATCTTTGTCTGATTGATCTGAATGGAGTCTGTCAGGCCTCAGGGGTTCTCCACTGTAAAAACAGAACATGTTTTATAGCTGTGATGGCCGAGTGGTTAAGGCGTTGGACTTGAAATCCAATGGGGTCTCCCTGCGCAGGTTCAAACCCTGCTCACAGCGATTTATAACTATAGAATTATTAAGAGTTGAGGGACATGTAGGGGAGGAAGATATTTTGAGAAATTACAGTTTATTGGTGGTGCAGATCCCTACGAGTTGGCTCCGTCTTCTTAGATCTATGAAGACACAGTGATTCTTCTTTTAGTTGCATATCGCGATATAGTCAACTAATATTAAATAATCAATGTATTAATTTTCATTCCAGCAGCACTGAAGACGTTAAAATCAGGCAGTCAGTGCCCAAAGTGCCTTGGTCGGTAAAGTTCATGTTTATTTCACCTCTGACCTCATTTAGCATCAAACACCTGAAACCCCACCTGACAGTGATGTCACAGGGTCCTGGTGTACACCTGGGCCATGTTCAGCCCGAACAAAACAAGGTTTAAAAACATTAAAAAATGTGTTCAATCCATTTCCCTTTAGATATTTATTGCCCCTCAACAGGCCACAACTGGGCAGAATTATATAATGCTTGTTAATTAGCTCAAATGGTAGAGCGCTTGCTTAGCATGCGAGAGGTAGCGGGATCGATGCCCGCATTCTCCAGACTTTAGAATCTTTTTTTTTTTAGGAATATTTCGACATAATACAGTGTGACTTTTTATGACATTTTATGAATATTTATACTCTCTATTCACTCACGGCGTCATGGGTGGGCCTGACGGGCCTAGGCCCACCCACTTTTCAACAGGCCCACCCACAAATTTTCATAAAAAAAAAAAGAAAATAATATATTTAATTATAAAGAATTATTAAAAAGTGTCAAATTATCTCATAATTTGTGCTAAATGAGTCTAAATCTTAAGTAGTTTTTAACTTAATTTAAAAAAAAAGTTGTTTGTCTATTAAGTGACAGTGATCTGCGCAACATTTCCAACGCGCTAGACTGCCAGCTTAGTGAACTGAACACTCGATTCCACAGTGACACCTATGGCCTCATGGCATCTGCAGCAGTCCTGATGTCTCCTACCCTTCAGACTAATGACACCAGCTGGTCAATGAGGACGTTTTCCCAAATATCCGTGCTTTCCTAAAAGCTCTGATAACACTGCCGATGACGTCCTGTACAGTTGAACGCGTCTTTTCCAGTGTCAACCGGATTAAAACACCAAACAGGAGCACCATGCTTACGTCTCGCCTTATGTCTCTGTGTCTGTTGACATACGAGAGCTTACAGTAACTCTTGACTTCGATGATATCATCAACATTTTAAAGAGCAAACCCCGCCGACTACTGCTGTAATTTGTGTCAGTGTGTGTGTGTGTGTGTGTGGCAACCTAAAAACATGCGATGAATCCGTAGGCTCTTCTTCTAGGCCTTTTTAGCGAGTTTAGTTGTGTAGCACGAGGGGATAAGAGTATGTGAAGGCTACTCTGTCTGTATTGAGATATATTAAAATAATCGATTCATAACCCGTTACAAATCTACAGGCGCATTTCTATTTCTATATCAGCTTGTTATTGTTCTTTTTCCCTCCTGGGTTCCCCTTGTTATCGGCGCTGTGTCTGTTGTTAATGTGATTTATTTCCTTTTGTTAAATATGGTTATAACATGAATCACACTAAAGTAACAGTTTGTCTCTTTCGGAAATAACTTGAGTCTCGTTTTACACGACAGATGACGTCAATGAACCAGTTCTGTGTCGGAGTATTGAATGAAACTGTTGGCCAGTGTTGTTGATCTGTAGTGTTGAAAACTTAAAAACAATTAAACAGAATTGTGAAATATTCAGCCTCCTGTTATACGAGCAGAACTACATTATGTTCTGGAGAAATATTAAATGCCTGACCACTGTTCCAGTCTATGGAGCTTTGCGTAATAGCGCAGCCAGGTATGGTGCGTAATGGAGATTCCAAAGCGCTCCTCTCTGGGCAGAACCAAGGAGAGCGGTCCGATAGGGTCGTCCTATACAACAAAACGTTTGTACAATGTTTTTTTACAACATATTTAAAGAGCATCAAGCTATTGAAATCTCTATTATGTTAGCACAGATAACATAACAGTATATTAGTCATTTTGTATTAGGTTAAACAGTGATTTGATATCATGTTTTAATTTAAGGCCCACCCAAAATTGGTCTGGCCCATCCAAAACTGAAATCCTGGCGCCGTGCCTGATGTATACCAGCATGCATTTCAAAATGTAGGCCAAGTATGTACTTTAAAAAAAGAAACAGAGCCGCATTGACACAAAAAAAGAATTTTTCCAGCAGAAAGCACCATTTTAAGGACACACAGTAGACCTACAATGAAAGTGTAATTGCACTGCTTTGAAAATAGTAAGAACCTTCTTCATCACAAACCTGATTGTGCAGCACTTGATCCACATGGATCCCCTTGCTGTCCCTCTGGCTGTTCCTCTCTCTGTCCCATTTATGTTTTTTTCTTCCTCACTCTCTTCTTCATGCTCTTCACCCTCTTCTTCATACTCCTCACCCTCTTCTTCATCTTCCTTACCCTCTGGAATATCCCTCTCTTTCATCACATGCCCTCTCCCCAAACTCCTCTGGCTCTCCCTCTTCCTGCTCTTCAGTCCCTTGATTTGTTTCTCTCACTGCTGTTTTTCTCTCTTTTTGTTTACTAGGGCTCTATACCGCTTCCTCGTTTCATGATAAATATTAGAAGAAGATGGTATGGCATTACATTTCCCTCCCTACTCAACATGAAGCCTGTTGATTACTTTACACAAATGTAGCTATTTGTTATCGCAATGCAACAGCAAAGAGGAATGAAATTACGTTTTAACATCACAACATTGTGTAGACCTAGCAAGGAATGTGACATTTGGATTTTTGCTTCTGCTTCGATGAGTTTGATAGATAGATAGATAGATATTTATTGATCCAAAAAAAATAAATTATAGTGTTACAGCAGCGTACAACAGTCACACAGTACAGACTAAAAATATAAATGAAATATACGTACAATATACATGAAAAAATAATAATAATAGGATTAAAAGAACAAATATTTGAATATATACAGGATGGGGAAACAAACTACCTAAATAATATGCTGAAAAACACGATCAAGTTGTAAACATGTCAAGACCAGACATTTACTAACGTAATTTCACTCTCTGTGTGAGGAGCAACAGGAACACGGTTATGTGCAAGAACAACAAGTCTCTTACGAGATAAAATTATTTTGCTTACCTAAGACTCTGGCAACAGGAGAAATCGGAGCTTCTCTCTCAGAGAGTAGTGTCTCATTCACCGAGGAGCAGCACCACGTGTGGACGTGGCAGGCACCCCACGGTATTTTGCTCTGAATTAGTTTATTATTACACTGAAGAACACTGTGTAGAACTTTTACACTGTGTAGAACTTTGCGTTGCACATTAGTCCCGCTTTCGGCGCGTGTAAAATCATAGTTAATTACTATTTCTTTTGTTTGAGACATGCAGAGCAGAGTGGCGCAGCGGAAGCGTGCTGGGCCCATAACCCAGAGGTCGATGGACCGAAACCATCCTCTGCTACTTCCTATGCTTTGTATTTGCATTAAGTCTATGTCCAGGCTGTTAACAAGCATCTGTTAAGTGTCTGAAGTGAAATGTCTCAACCTGTTGAAGAGCAAACTTAATGGCATGTCAAGTTTATTTCTTCCATAAAGATGGAAACTACAGTGCTCATAATATGTAACACCCATAAAAACTGCAGCATAACACAATACATATACCACAGTACAAGTACATAAACACTGTAAAATAGCAAGTAAAACATGTATGTTTAACGTGCTTGTTGTGCTGTCTACCAGTCAGATTACCACAGGAGGTAATACCTTTTGCAGCTCTTTTAAAGACTCTACCATAATACCTGCTGGAGATGCCAGGTCCTCATACAGGTAAAGCATGAGCTCTACCACTGAGCTAGGTAGGGGGTAGGGTAGGGGTGAAAACATACCCCTATAAAATGGGACACCACTTGGTTACATCATCATACAGTATTGATCACAAACTTCCAAGATGCCGTCTCTGTCTGTTGACTGTAGGTTTTGACAACAGTGACATATGCATGTATATATTTATATATTTTATATTGTTATTTTATGTTCACTTTGGTGGTGCAGAGGCAGATGTTCTTATCTGTGTAGTACTTAGGTCTGTTTGCAATAGATATGTGTATACACATGTATCATGTAAACATACATATACACTCTGTATACATGGTGTGTTGTATATCTGTCTCAGTTATCACCGTTTTGAATGTCATTGGTGTTCAGAAAAACATTTTGTTAACAAAAAGCTGTCTTTATTGTTGATAAATTAAACATAATGGGCAAAAACATTAAAAAATATATATTATATTAACAAACCGTTATCAACCATTAGAACCATAACTAACATGTCACACACATAAAAAGGAACTCAAATGTGTAAAACTAAAAAAAAATACACACAAGACCACAAACAAATTAACTAGAGCTGTTCTGATATTCCTGACAAGTCTGATGCCTGTTGGCCAGTAACCCCCCCCCCCCTCCCCCCACAAACACACACACACACACACACACACACACACACACACATTTCATCAGTGTCTTGTATCAAAACCAAGTGCCAACCAAGTGCATGAACAAGAATTAATTACAAATGATTACAGTAATTCAGTACCAATGCAATAATGAATGGGTACAACATGAACACAGGATTTAAGAAACTTCTGCTCGCTGTCAGCCCCAAAGTGGATCAGCTGCTGTTTCCTCCTGTTTCAAGTAAGCTCGCGTCCTCCCTTGATTTTGTATTTCACTGTCTATGGTTCCAAGGGCCATACACCCCTTACCCCTTGTTCAAAAAGAGTATTGGGACAGCACTAGGTTTTGCGTGAACCCGCAAAACCAAGGGGAAGGGGTAAGATAGAGAAATGAGATTCAGCCCAAGACCTCCTGGAACACAAACTAAGTGGTATGCCCCCTTTTTAATACCTCAGAGTATCAGACAACACAACAAGCACTTTAAATGTACATGATTTACAGTTTCTATTTTACTTTGTATCTATTTACAGTATTGTACTGTAGGAAATTTATTATATTGTGTTTATGCTGCCGTTTTTATGGGTGTTATATCAGGCTTGAGCGCTGTAATTTCTGTTTTAATGGATGAAATAACTTAATTCACTTCAGACACTTTCAGCAACAGATGCTTTGGTAAATGTCTACAGGCTTGCAGTACAATCAAGTCACAAAGTATGGCAATTAGCAGAGGATGATTTCAATCCATCGACCTCTGGGTTATGGGCTCTGCATGCTTCCGCTGCGACACTCTGCTCTTCAGAGCTGGGGTCTGGATGATCTGTGTTCCACATTTTGAGGGAAGGTTCCAACAGTTTACGGGTTGGAAAGTTAAACATTTGGTAGACCTTGCAACTATCTTTTATGTGAGCTTCCTGATTACTCACACATTGAATATTGACATGTAACACTTGTGATTGGCTGGTGTTTTAAAAACAGGGCATTGTGAGTACAGATAGAAACATCAGTAAGGAGTCTACCAAGTTGCCTCTTATCATTTTAGTTTGGAAAGCGGCACACCAAGTCAGTTTTACCATGATAGTTTACATGTCACAGTCACAGAATGTCGAGACTGGCGCTGGTAATGGCGACACGCAGCAGCAGTGTGTGAGAGCAGTGTGTGAGAGTGGTGTGTAGTCCGTGTATGGGAACTGTGTTTAATCTGGTTTTAAACCGTTTATCTGGTTTTAAACTGTTTTATCTTACCAACTTACCAAAATCTAACCAATTTTTAACCGTGGTTCTTAACCTGTCCGGTGACAACATGACTCACCTGAATTTGACAGGCCTCTTTTTTCTGCTGACGCTGTCATGTCACTTCTTATGCGGACTTCTTGTGTATGGAGAACCTCTCCAGTATAGTCGGGAATTCCTTCTGCTTCTGCAAAGCACCAGTGTGGGCACCGTGGACTCTGCTGCAGTTATCCCCGCAGATATTCTCCGGTTGCCGGACCCTCATGCAGGGAACAGGAACAGGGCGCACCGGACGAGGCCGACAGCGAGGAAAAGAGGGAGACGCGGCGGTGTACGCCAGAGGCTCAGGAGACAGGGACATAGGCGGATTCCCCTTCCCACAGTCATCCTCGCCAATGTCCAGTCACTCCGGAATAAAGTTGATGAGCTTCAGGCAAACGTGAAGTTCCTGGCGGAGTACAGCAGTGCCTGTGTTCTCGCCTTCACAGAAACATGGCTTAAGGAACATGACCTACAGTCCGATCTTGAGATCGACGGCTTCGGAGTTCCCTATCGCTTGGACAGAGACCCTGCAGTGACCGGTAAGTCACTTGGCGGGGGATTGTGTCTGTACATAAACAATAACTGGTGCAACACGGTGGTTGTCAGAGAGTCACTGTGTACGCCGGACATTGAACTCCTCTCTGTATCCTTACGTCCCTTTTACCTTCCAAGAGAATTCCCCCAATTATTTGTGACAAATCTCTTCCTAGAGCCCCTCTTGGATCGTCAGACCATAATGCTGTGTATTTGGTTCCGACATACAAATCGGTCCTGAAAAAACACAAGGCGGAACAAAGATTTGTTCCGGTATGGACAGAAAACTCAGTTCAGTGTCTCCAGGACTGTTTCACTGTCACTGATTGGGATGTGTTTAAAAATGCCCGTCTAGATTTAGATGAACTGACAGAAACTGTGTCTGCCTATATATCTTTCTGTGAGGAAATGATCATCCCCCAAAAACTCATCTCCATTTATCCAAATAATAAACCCTGGGTCTCCAAATCAGTCAAAAGCATAATTAATCAGAGGAATATTAGTTTTAACCAGGGGGACATGATACAGTACAGGTCACTTTCTAAACAGGTGAAGAGGGAACTCAAGCTTGCCAAGTGCCTATATAAGGACAAAGTAGAAAACTCACTGCGCACTGGAAATTCACGTCCTGCATGGGAGGGCGTGAAAACCATGATGGGGTTGCAGTCAAAAAAGTGTTCTATCTCTCAGAATGGGAAGACTGACCTGGACTTTTCTAATGAACTGAATGTTTTTTATAATCGTTTTAATATCCATGATTTTAGTGAGGAGATGTCTGTTTTTAAAAATGTTGATTTTAATCCTGTAAATACTATTGTGCCCATTGATAAATTCATGGTCTTGAAACTCCTTCGTGGTGCAAAAGAAAGGAAAAGTCCAGGTCCTGATGGGATCGGGGGTCGTGTTCTGAAGAACTGTGCTGTCCAGTTGGCAGACATCTTCTGCTCTATCTTTCAGTTGTCCCTTCAGCTGCATAGGGTCCCTTGTCTCTGGAAGGACTCAATAATTGTTCCTGTGCCTAAGACGCAAACTCCTAAGACCCTTAATGACTTCAGACCAGTGGCACTTACATCTCATGTCATGAAAGTATTTGAAAGACTTGTGAAGGATGCACTTTTGGACATTGTACAGGATAAGTTAGACCCTCTCCAGTTTGCCTACAGGTCGGGCAGAGGCGTGGATGATGCAACAGGGACACTTTTAAACATGGTTTTTAAACATCTTGAGGGCGCCAAGTCTTTTGTCCGTCTACTATTTATTGACTTCTCCTCCGCTTTTAACTGCATCCAGCCCCATGTTTTAGCAGACAGGTTGAAGAACTCTCATAACATTGATACTGGACTGATCTGCTGGCTGATGGATTTTTTAACGGTGAGGTCGCAGCGGGTGAGAGTGAACGGTGTTTTATCAGATACCATGTTCTCTTCTACTGGGTCCCCCCAGGGCTGTGTCCTCTCCCCTCTTTTATTTGTTTTATACACAAATGCGTGCCAAAGCCATCATGAACGGCGCCACATTATTAAATTTGCAGATGATTCGGTCATTGTTTCCCTCCTCAGCAGTGACGACACTGAACACGGTCCTGTAGTGGATGATTTTATGGACTGGTGCAAAGCCTCCTTTTTAAATATTAATGTGGCAAAAACGAAAGAGATGTGCGTCGACTTCAGAAAAATCCCCACGGTCGTTCCTCCTGTTGTAATGGACAACCAGCCAGTTGGACTTGTGCAGCAGTACAAATATCTGGGGACTGTGATTGACAGTAAACTGTGCTTTGAGTCCCAGGTTGATGCTGTGTGTAAAAAAGCACATCAGCGCATGCACTTTCTCCGGAAGCTTCGTAGTTTTAATGTCGACACTGTTTTTATGAAAATGTTTTATTCCTGTTTTATTGAATCAGTTCTTACTTTTTCTTTTATCTGCTGGCACGGGTCACTTTCCATTAAACAGGGAAACCGCATGCAAGGTATTGTGAAGGTGTGCAGCAAAATTGTTGGCACACCCTTAAATGACCTCCACGACCTGTACAAGGCCAGATCATTGAAGAAGGCGAGAGCCATCCTGGCTGATCCTAGTCATCCTTTGTGGGATCAATTTAGGCTGCTGCCATCCGGGCGCAGGTATAGTCTGCCACGATGCAGAACTAACAGACTTAAAAGGTCATTCATCCCGGCGGTTATTACTAGGGATGAGCGAGTACAGCATTATCTGTATCTGTATCTGTATCTGTTTACCACTTGTATTATCTGTATCCGGATCCGTACTCGGAGTGGGCGGGGCCTAAACCGGAAGTGGGTCGGAAATGGGGGGTGGCTTTAACCGGTATGTTATTTTAAGCATGCAATTGATATGAGTTGATCAGAAATTGTTATATTTAGTGCTGATTAGAAAACTATTTCCATGACAGCATCAAGCTTCAGATCAATGGTGTTGTCATGGTGACAAACTATATAGGCCTACAGTATATAACAAGTTTTGCAACAATAAATACAGCAATGTGGTTGCAATTATTAAGTAAAATGTAATGAACAAGAGTTTTCATACTCAATAATATAACTTTATTTTTTTAACTTTTAATTTTTCTATTATCAGTGTGATCAATTTTTTTTTTTATTGGTTCTTTTTTATTTTCCCACCAGGTATGTGTGAGTGTCTGTGCCTGTGAGTGAGTAAGATATATATATACACTACCGGTCAAAAGTTTGGGGTCACTTAGAAATTTCCATTGCACTCCATTATAGACAGAATCCCAGCTGAGATCAGTTGCATTGTTTTTTTAACCAGGGCAGTAATCAGATTACATTATGTGCTGACATAATTGCAAATAGGTTTGCCAGTGTTTTTCTAGTTTTTTAAAATGATATCAGATTAGTAAACAGAATGTGCCTTTGGATGATTGAATGAATGGTTGCTGATAATGGGTAATGTAGATATTGCATTAAAGATCAGCCCCCCCACTCAGATCAGTCCATAATGGAGTGGTATGGAAATTTTTAAGTGGCCCCAAACTTTTGACCGGTAGTGTATAAATATATATATATATAGAGAGAGAGAGAGAGAGAGAGAGAGAGAGGGGGGGGGGGGGGGTTGGAATGTGTTTGTGTGTGTATCTTAATTTGTAATATTATTCATTTATACCGCAACTGCCTTTTATTTTTTTAAAACACAGCAAGAAAGTTTCAGACATTAAAAAAAACTGGTTAGAGCCAGCAGGCAGTTTAAAAAAAAAAAAAAAAAAAACTCTGACGGCAGACATGCAACACGAGTAGCATTCTACCAACACTATGCCTGAACCAACCCCACGGTTACCAGAAGTCTCCTGGTTGCTAGGTACTAGTTCAAACTGAAGTATAAAACAAACCTGAAGCTGAAGAAACCCTAAATGTTAACAGAAAAAGCTCCGCGGACCAGAAAGGGAGAGATGTTCACTTCTCCGTGTCCCGTGTGCGAGTGAGAGGCACTCAGCAACAGGAGTCTGTCTGTGTAGGGAGGGGCGCTGGGACTAGCCAATCACAGAATAGTGTAGGGGAGGGGCGCTGGGACTAGCCTATCATAGAATAGTGTAAGGGAGAGGCGTTGTGACTGGCACTGTGACTAGCCTATCACAGAACGGAGACCCAGTCAATGGAGAATTTCATTGAATCCGAGCACGGATATTGACTCATATTACTCGGATAATACTTGTACTCAGCAAAAGTGCTTTATCCGTACCGGATACTCGTTTCAGCCGGATACTCGGCTCATCCCTAGTTATTACCATGGTTAATAATACTCTGTAAATTTAATTTAATTTAAATTATGCTGTACTGTGGTTGTGTTTATTGTTGTGGGTTGATAAAATATTGCTACTGCTGGCTGTAATTCAAATTGCCCCTTGGGGATAATAAAGTTACCTTGAACTTGAACCTTGAACCTTGAAATCTGATATCTACAAAGACAAGTAGGCTATAGTCTAGTACTACTTCCTACTTCATTTAAACAGCTCCTGAATACCCTGAACACCACAACACCCTAATGGCCTTTAATTGGCTCAATAAAAAGGGTAATAAATGAAAAGAAAATCATTGAATATAGGTTTAACTGTGTGTATTAGAAATACAACGAATTAAACATCAGACACACCCACTTAATACAAACACGTTAAAGCACTCAAATACTCTCCCACATTTAACGATTCCCCCAAAACCCCCCCAATGTTCCAACAAAACAAATGTCAGTCAGTAGACTTAAATAGTCCGGATCTTGAAACGTAGAAACAAACCAAACAAAACATGGCAGGAGAGAGCGGGGCAAGTAGCCGCAGTTAATTATGTCCACATGGGTAATTTAGGACACCTCGCCCCGGTCCGTTCAGGGTCGCTGCAGTGGTCCAGAGGAGAAATCCCAACTGTTAATCCACCGAGAAAAATACTTAATCCCGAGGTTGGTGTCGCCTGGAAAACATGCCACACAGCCCTCTAAATGCAACGTTTCCTTCCATGATCTCTTGAAAGTCCCCTCTTGCTTCCGATCAATCAGCTGATCACTGTCCCAGTGTCCTTTTCTACATGCATCAATTAGTAAAAGCATTTTTTTTTTAAAGAAGGAAATAATACACCAAATCCAGACCATACACAATCCATGATAATATACCTCTGATACGACAGTTTATATATTTAATCTACATGGGCAAGAAAACAATACACTCAGCATGTTCCCATACATAAAATAGTCGCTAATGAAGATGGATATGGGCGACAATTACAAAGGGGAAAGACAAAACCAGTTGAATATAATTCTTTATTTTTCCTGCCATCCTCTTCAAAAAATAAATAAACAAACAAAAAAACAGTTTGACCTCTCTCTGGCCTCTCACAGACTGTATTTATATTGATGGACAGTGCATTTGGTTTGGCAAAGTGTGGAAGTAACTTCAACGTGCATGTCAAGGCTAAATGTGCCAAAAAATAAACTGGTGGGGCAAACAGTAGCAGGACATTATTGGTGCATTATGGGTATTACAGTTAACCAAACGTTATAAGAAACTTGGTTATACATGTGCTAATAGTTAGCATTAGATAAGGATAAGCATAAGACAATCCCCGTTTTGCATTTTGCTGACTGAAAAGTAAAAAATTAACATTAGCATGTTTTACCAAAGCTAGCTAAGTGGCATGCTAACGTTACAGACAATTTACATGGTAACTTCAGATACATTTACTTTACAATGTGACTCGTTCTATGTAATAACTATGGGATTAAGATATACTTACTGTTAGGTCTGCTGCTGGTAGCGCTCTGTCTCTGCCCCCCCCCCCCATCACATCCACAACCAGGATGGCTGCACCCATAACTGCAAACTCAACAACTCATATCAGATCTCCACAGACCGATGGGTGACGTCACACAAGCTCTGTCCGTTAATATTAACGGTCTATGGTTAGTCTTGACGGTTAAGGAAACGTTCAAAATTAGACGTTCACATAAAAATAAATACCATTGTAATACTGCAGCATGTCTGACTCTGTCAAACAGAGAGGAAACATGAAACAACACATCAGGATCCTCTTATTGGAGGAGCGTAAGTCATTGGCCCTGAAAGCTGTAACGTATATCACGAGCTAAAAGACTAGCATACATCTGCTGGAGCGGTTACTCCTGCTGGTTTATAGTTAGTTCATTGTCTCAGGGAAATAGAGAAATGGATACATTTCTGCACTAACTGTGTTTTTTCTTTAATGTTAACATAAGTAATTACCATAGAGAAGTTACGTTAGTAAACCTGGTATTGTTGTTTTGTCGTCTAATCAGCTTCCATCTACTGAAAGCAGCTTTACACGATAAACAATGCTAACGTTACTTAAGTAGTCTGGGATTTAAAACATTTAGCTAAATTAGAGCGCAAAGACGTGCTAGCTGACTGATAAAAGGATAGTAGCTAGCTGTCATGAAGTAGCTAACGTTAGTAGGCTACTATAAGTTAAGGAGCGTTGCCAACACGGTGCAAAATCCCTCATAGACTTCAATGGGAAATCTTCTGGAAATCACTCAACATCGCTCAAAACAACACCTCTTTGGGGCCATGCTGCATCGCCATACTTTAACGTAGAAACATGATTACAAGTTAAAACCGAAGACAAGACTTTGGTGTTTATTGGGCTGAATGGGCATTCAGATATCAAGCACGGTTTCTCCCAAATCACTTTTCAACCATCACTACTCTAGTGTTTGTAGCTGTTGGCTTTATTCACGCTAAAAGTACCGCTTTTTAAACGGAGTCCGGTTGGTTTAGTGCTAGGTACGTCATTTCTGTTTCTGGGAAACAGAAAGGTCTTCAATAGGTTAAAAAAGGTCTTTCTCTGAAGGGATAAGACCACTAACACTTCACCATTAAACTAAAATGATAATTTTAGCAAAACTGGGGTGTTATATATATATATATATTGCTTAGGCTCTCATTGCTGAACACACCAGACTCTATGTAAATAAACACTCATTTTAGAATTGTATTACACACTTCATTCGAACTATGAAAAGCCGTTTTTGGTCTTCTCTACACTTTTCTAACCATCACAACTCTAGTGTTGGTAGAAATAAACACATATTTTACTCATTTACATGTGTATGTTGGCTGTATGTCAGTCATTTATTCCAGAAATGCAGTCGATATTGCTCTGCAGATAGTTTATGAATCTACATGTATGCATTTGGCTTGCCGTCTGCCTACAGACGCTCTTCGGCAGCCCGTCATGGCGTTCATGGATTGGAGTGTGACGTCACTTCCAAAGGGCACTATACATATAGTGCAGTTTGATATATTCATGCTGTATATTTTTAAATTAGTGAAATATTAAAAAAAAAAAAAAATGTTATATTAAAATAATTTATTTCCTTTATATTTCTTTTACTTTTACTATTACTCCGCTGTCTACCTCATGGTTTTGTTTATATTTTTTTTTTACCGTTGATACCTGATCTTATGTTATATAAGTTGCAATTTCCTTACTATAACTTTATGTTTTGAATTGCGATGTCTGAATGTTTTGAATTTATTTGTTATAATACAAAAAGTGTTTGTATTTTGTCCAAGAAAAATGTTTGTAGTTAATTCAATACACAGGATGATGCTAGGTTTGGGAACCTCAACTTCAACCAAAACAATACCATGTGAAAGTCATTATCAATAAAACCTTTATTTAAAAAATATGTGAAAAAACTAAATAGCTGTCTCTCCGCCTCTGCCTGCATTGCTGCATCTGCAAGAAAAAGGATAAATATAAAAGTAGTTTTGTGTATCAAAATAATCTTCTAATAACCCTATTAACAAAACATTTTATTTAACCACATACATGTGCTAAATGGTCAGTGAGTTCCAGATCCTGTATTTCACACCCACACTATCACAATCATAGCTGTGACAATATGCAGCGCAAATAAAAACTTACCATCTCTATTAAACGCTGCGGCTACGTGCAACAACTCCAGCTCTTGCTGGAGTTGTTGCACTTACTCTCCCGCAGCCTCCTTCTCCCTCTGGAAGGTCTCCAGCCTCCTTCTCCCTCTTACGCTGCTCCAGCTGTCTTGTGAGCCACCTCTCCCGGCTCTCGGCAGCCCTCCTAAGCCGGTGTTCCTGGCACACCACTGTCATCACCCAGTTGTGGTTCCATTATCTGGGGGAACAGGTGTACGGGGAACAGCCGGTGGTCGTTGCAATTCACTGCAATTCTAAAAAAAGATTGTCATCCAACTGCATGGTCAAGCACTTTATACAATTAAGATTGACACATGGAACAATTGTTGAATTAATTATATTTCTCATTGTTGGTATGTTTATATTTTGTTTGTTTTATGGTTTAATCAGATTTATTATCTTTATAATATTTCATTATCAAAGTACTGATGTTAAAAAATAAGGGATCCATCCAATTCCTTATTCTTTAAACTTAAAATATTTTTGTTATATTGAGGCTTACTTGTAATTATTTTTAATTGTAAATTAACTTTTAGAGACTTGGTGAGATACATCTATACATATCCATATTCTACTGCTCTTCATACTATTTAGCCTGCACATACTTAAAATATTCAACATATAAGAATTGTAAGTATATTATTCTTATTATTACCAGTATATATCACTGCTACTACATTTCACATATATTATATGCCCCTTGTTTAGACATGCAAAATGCATGTATATAAGTGATTATATTTGTATTATTTAAAATGTTATGATAATTGAGTTATGATAATTAAGATGTGTGGTTTACGTCAGGCTGCTGTGTACCTGTGTTATTACATTATCTGTGTTACATGACAGCAATATAAGTAAAAGATGGGATTCAATCAAACTTTTATTTTTCTTGAAAAGTACTAAATATGGACTGAAAGAGACTATATATCCATTGCAATTATTGTGAACGTTTTCACTGAACTCCAAAATTTGGAATTATTGCTATTTCTAGAAAGCATGTGTCACGCAGGACGTGTACAAGCTCTTCACATGGGAGCTGAAATAAAACGGTCACGTCACGCAGCTGACATGCTCATGACATGCAGACATTATTAAGAATCAAAGCACACTAAAACCATTCCACCTACCGTACACAGTTGCAGGGCCTGCCGCGCCCTCTCTATTTCTGGGTCCTGGACGGACGGCAGGTTCATTGGCGATGCCATCTGAACAAATGGAGCAAAAAAGAAAAATCATACATTTCAGCATGCAACATTTACACTAATATTTAACCAAATCAAGGCACATCACAATTAGAACCAAAACGGCATCCAAGTTAGTCACTAAATTGCCTACTTTCAAAGCAATTATGCTAACCTGCCATGTGCTTTTTGGATTAGCTAGCTAAATCAACCTTAATGTATAAAAAATATCTATATAGGCCTATAGGCTATCTATAATGGTCTTTCTGAAAGTCTGCAATTATACCAGCAAATGCTAAGCCATATGTTTAACACCAAAACGAAAAACCAATAACATTTGTTAAAAATGTAATACCTAGACAACTTTACTTACTTCTGTTCGGTCCACCAATCCAAATGAAAGAATGGAGTAATTCAATCTTTCTCCACAAAAAGGGTTTTGGGGGCGCTCTCTCCCGATCGCAGTGAAGAATCAACTTCTCTTTTTCTCTTTTAAGGTGCCAGGTGATGACAGTGTCAGCAAAAAAATGCACAGAATAATAATAAATAAATAAATATAAAATTGAAATTCATAGAAGTTAAAATATTATATTAATGGCCATTAATAAAAAAATAAATTCATAATTAAGTAATGTTTATTGTGATTTTCTGTCAAGCAAAATAATGCTCGCACCCCCTCCGTGATTGGTTGAATTGAATATTAAAGGCGTGTAGCATGAATGCCCGTGGATGCGGTTAAACCGTGCTTTATGCCTAAACTGTGAGTACTTTCATATGCTCAGGGAGAGAATAAGGTCCCAAACACACAGGGAGAGATTCGGAGATTGGGAGAGAGAGAGAGAGAGAGAGAGAGAGAGAGAAACATTGAAGGACTTCTTGCCTGCACTAACAGTACATTTGTTTGCCAGCTGATTGACGTTGTTAGCATGCTAACGTATTTTCTCTGCAAGACAACATGAATGTATGTAGCTAACGTATATCGATAATTTGCTCAGCAAATAACAAAGTCAACTGAGCTCTGACTGAAACGGAGTGTGTTATCTCTTGTTGTTATGTAGCTAACGTCAAGTTGGTTAACTAAGGCTACTACCTTTTCTTGGCTAGCTAACGTTACCCAGAGTTTAGCAGCGGGGCTAATAGAGCTAACGTTGCTAACGTAGGTAGGTGGCTATCTAGTCTAAGTCTGTTGTAACAAGAGATGGGAAGTAACAAAGTACAAAAACTTCTTTACTGTATTCAAGTAGATTTTTCTGATATTTGTACTTTACTATTTATTTTTGTGGTGACTTTTTACTTCTACTCCTTTCATTTCAACACAAATATCTGTGCTTTCTACTCCTTACATTTTACAAAATTGGCTTGTTACTTTAGTTTTGACAAGAGGTTTTCACGTCGGAGAAAAAGTGGGGACACGCGCATCACACCGCGAGCGGGTGCACGCGCCACACAGAGAGAAAAAAGTGAGAAGAAAGAAAAGAGCTGTTCGGAGGATAATCAGCTGAGATTGTGTGTGGTGCCTCTTTGAGAACTACAAGTCGTAAACTCATGTTGTCAGTTCACTTAAGCCTGTAATCTACAGTTCTTGCACATTTAAAATAAGTTAATTAGGGTTTTGGTGTTTCTTCACCTGTTAGCTAGGTTCCACGTTGATCTTAATGAAGCACCAACAGTTCCACCAGCTTTATTCGCATGAGTTTTTTTTTTTTAACCGAACTGATACTGTAGTTCAATTGACAAGGGGATGGAAACTTAGCTAGAGAGAAGTTGTCTCGTCTGTTTTAAAAGTTGGAAACCAGAATCAGCTTTAATCCAGTCCTAATCTAGTCCTCAACTTCCACATCATTTTACTGGAGTTATCGCTATTATTGTTTACGTCGTCAATACCATATTCAATCTAAATGGATGGGAATATATCTACTGTACGTTACATTTGCCGCACGACTAAGACAAATCAACAGATTCGGCATTCTGCATTAATTCACAGCAAATCATTCCGGTTTGATGGCGCTAACATTAGCACATATTAGTATAAATAGTGCTAACGTTAGCACATAGTAGTATGGATGGTGCTAACGTTAGCACATAGTAGTATGGATGGTGCTAACGTTAGCACATATTAGTATGGATGGTGTTAACGTTAGCACATAGTAGTATGGAGGGCCGACATGATTGAAAATGAAGAAAACAGCAAGACATTCCCATCATCCTCAACCTTATCTGAGAGAGATGTTTGAGACAGTAGGCATCAAGAAGGACTCCTGGCCAATGTGCTGGGGAACTTCTTCATTAATGTCTGTTTAGTCATTCATCTTTTAATCCTTTATTTTATTTCCAGAAGCCGTATTTGAGCACACACATAAATGTAGATTTATTGTTATGTTAGGGGGAAAGATTAAAAATAAAAACTGGATCTGTGAATTCTCACAGAATCACAACTGAATTCATATCTAGCTAATGAGTCAGAATCTTATTAACCTGGAGTCCGAGTCTCTGTCAAAATAATCATATATGTGATGTTCTAGGCCTATTGGCAGACAGCCATTTAAAATGTAGCAATTGCCATATAAAGACCGTGTCCTCCATGTCCACTGAAGTTCCGCAGCGTCTCTCTAGTAACATTTGTGTGTTCCAGGTAGCTTTCGCAGGGCTACTTTTACTTTTATACTTTAAGTAAATTTCCAAGCCTGTACTTTGTTACTTTTACTTGAGTAAAGAAGTTTAATCAGTACTTCCACTTTTACCGGAGTATTTTTTAACACAAGTATCTGTACTTCTACTTAAGTACGGAAAGTGAGTACTTTTGCCATCTCTGTTAAAGACACAACTTAGGTTTTTCAATCAGATTTATAGTCAAACTGAAAATGTCCCAGTTTTCTCCCTTTACAGGGATTATGTTCCCAGTTTTGACGTCTGGTGAATTTATATCATATCAGAATATCTATTACTGTTAAGCACACTATGAATATTAAAATACGCCTAATCATGTGTCCAGTACCATAGCTACATGTATGACCTTTGTAGCAAAAAAAAAACATGAAAATCAGTTTGGTATTCAGTGAGATTGATTAATTAAACGCGCTGACAGCTCATTGCACCTGCCAAACACATTCCACTGAGTGGAGCGGGTGACCGGTCCAAGATGGCGGCCCCACGTCTCGTCAGCGCCAATAGGCAGTCGCAGTCGATGCGGCGTCTATTCTATAAATGTCTATGCCGACACGTACCGTTACAACTTTCAGACAGGTTGCTCACGTCACATTTACGTCGTCAAGCTCAGTTGGAGACTGCGCAGTAACACTCAGCATCACCGGGAAAGAGCTTCTAATAGACTTCACTGGTCTCCGTCCAGAGCAACGGGACCTGTTGGTCCACTTCTTTAACTGTCTATGGTTTCACTCACTCTCTTAAAACAACTACTAACTGGCTCTATTAGCCTACAAGCTAGTGCTAGCTTGTAGGCTAATAGAGCCAGTTGGGTCAGTGTTTTCTTTCTTTCATTCCTATTTTAGGTCTGTCAGTCACAGTGAACACCGGGGACATTTCCGGGGACAGTTCACCAAAACCGGGGACTGTTTCCGGAAACCGGGGACGTCTGGTCACCCTCCACAAGGACTTTAGCTTGTGCTACACTAACTGCTAACAATGCTAACGATACTTGCGGGCTAACGATGCTAACAGCCGTTGGTCTCATAACTTTTACAAACTGTATGGATGTAAAACAATATTAACACACACACACACACACACATATGTATGTTTTCCATATGTTTACATATGGAAATGGATGAATGTTTACCTTCTGTCCGGTTCAGTGAGTCAGCGTCCGGTAAAGATAACGGATTCTCTTCATTTTTTTTTTTTTCGAATAATATGGACATACAGTAGAAAGAAAAATCTTCTGCACATCTCAGAAGTCTATGTTCCAAAAGAGCCAGGGGGTTACTAAAGAAAAAAAACAACAAAATAAAATAAGCAAACCACTTCATACAAATATTGTGTAAAGCTTACAGAGGTCATATGATCTGACAGCTTTCTTGTTCGTACAGGTGGAAATGGAGGCAATGTATTGTTTAAGATTAAGAGCCAGCTCAAAAAAGCTTGGATCTTTTTCAAAACCTTCGATTTATGCAAATAAAATTTGGTTAAAATAAAAATTAGATTTATTGTGTAATACTCAGAATAAAGCTTTCCATCATGTTTAGTGAATCCAAACAATACATTTTCCCAGTGTAATGTAAAATGAGGGTAAATACGATCAGCAATAAAATGTGATAACCTGCTCCAAAGTTTCTTGGTGTACTGGCAAGACCAAAATAAGTGAACCAGTGTTTCATTTAGCTCTCCACAAAAAGTACAGCTGATATTAATGTCTTTTTTCATTTTCTGCAGATAATAGTTAGTTGGGTAGAATCTGTGAAGCATTTTAAAGGATATCTCTTTAACTTTGTTGGTTAAGATAAACTTGTGCGGCAATAGCCAAACCTTTTCCCAACAAATCTCTTCAACATGTGAAGACCAGTACGATGAAGCAGCAGGTGCACTCCTAACGTCGTGTAGAAAGAGTTGACGAGTTGCCTTATTCTTGCTTTTGGCCTGTAGAGAAAAACAGATTTTTCCAACAATTGTTTCATTCACATTTAACATTGTGGGGTGAACATCGACTCCATTAAAACCTTTAAAGAGTGCGATCACAGCTGGCCGTATTGCATCAAGAACAATAGAGAAGTCCTTCGGAGAGACAGGAATGCCGTAGTGATGAATAAACTCAACATAATTAAAAAGCTGACCACGTTGGTTGAGTAACTGAGATACAAGCAATATGTTGTTGTCGACCCACTGTTGAAAGAAAATGATTTTTTTTTATACAAAATGTATCTGTTGTTCCAAATATAAAACCTGTGAGGACTGAAATTATGCTTGTAAATCAAAGACCAGGCCAGCAACATTTGGTTATGAATGAAGAAAGTTTTAGAGGAATTTGTCAATATTATAGGTGCATACCAACAAAAATTCGAGACCACCTACTGAGGAGAAGACATAATGGGGAAATAAATTCCACAAGGAAGTTGACAATTTAAGTACCGTTTAATCCAATTAATTTTGAAGGTGTTATTCAGGGTAGTAAATCTAGAAAACTGAGGCCACCTTTACTGTACTCATTCATTAAAACAGACTTTCTCAGATAGTGAGTGCGGTTTTTCCACACAAAATCATATAAGATTTTGTCTATCGTTTTACACATTGGTTGATCCACATGTAAAGAAAGTGCAGCGTATGTTAATCTTGATATACCTTCAGCCTTTGAGAGTAGAATCCTGCCTTTTAAGGATAGGTCACGTAACAGCCAAAGATTGAATTTCTTTTTGGTTTTTTCAACAATTGGAGTGAAATTATTCTTACATCTTTGGAGTTCGTTTTTATCAATAATAAGTCCTAAGTAATTAATACAGTTTTTCACAGGGATATTAGCGATTAAGTCAACATCACAATCTTTAAGTGCTAGTAATTCACACTTTTTAAGATTTAAGCGGAGACCAGAAGCTCTGCTGAAGGATTCTATTATAGAGATCGCTAGAGGAACCTGGGAGCTGTCTTTTAAAAACAGTGTTGTATCATCTGCCAGTTGGCTTAAAATAATTGTCCTATTGGCGATGGAAACACCCTGCAATTGACTACTCTTAACGTGTTCACATAACAGTTGGGCTGCAAGCAAGAAAAGGTAGGGTGATATCGGGCATCCCTGCCTAATTCCACGCTTAATTTCAAATCTGGGCGTGGATCCATTTTTAAGCTTAATGGAGCAATTTGCATTATTGTAGAGAGTTTTAATTGCATTACAGAAGAAATCTCCAAAGCCAAACTTCCTTAGAGAATGATAGAGAAAATGATGCTCAACTGTATCAAAAGCCTTGAAAAAATCTAGGAAAAGAACAAAGCTGTCTTCTGAAATTAAGTATGAGTAGTCAACTAGATCTAAGACTAATCTAATGTTGTTGGAGATATGCCTGTTGGGCATAAAACCTGATTGTGTTTCATCAATTATAGAATTTAAAACTTTTTTTATTCTTTTAGCAAAGATCATGGCCAATATTTTATAATCATTATTTAAAAGACAAATTGGACGCCAGTTATCAATATAAAGTAAATCCTTGCGTGGTTTAGGGATTAAAGTAATCAACCCTTGAGTCAAAGTCCAAGGTAAGGTATTGGTCGATATGCTTTCATTAAAAACCTGCAACAAAAAGGGTGCCATTTGCAGGGAAAACAGTTTATAAAATTCGGACGATAAGCCGTCAGTCCCAGGCGACTTATTGTCTTTTAATTGTTCCAAACAATCGCTGACCTCTGTCAGAGTCAAAGGGAGATCACAAAGGTCCCTTTCTGAGTTGTCAAGTTGAGGGGTGTCATGTAGAGAGTTGAGAAAAGAGGAGGCATCATTTTCTGAATATTCAGAGGTATATAGCTTAGTGTAAAATGAGGAGCAAAAGTCAGATATTAGCTGTTGATCATCAGTTGTAGAGTTGTCAATGTTTAACTCATTAATGATATTAACTTTTGCATGGTATTTTTCCAGTTTGAAGAAATATGAAGAATTCTGTTCTCCTTCTTCTAACCACTGCTTCCGAGACCTTATAAAGGCTCCTTCCGCCTTCCTTTTATAAATTTTATCCAGGTTCTCTTGCAAATTAAACATTTCTATCTTTTCTTCCTCTGTTAAAGCATCTGGTGATATTTGAGATAGGACCGATATTCCTGTGATAACTTTTTGTTCCTCTAATTTCCTCAAATTAGCAAGATTGCTACCTAGCTTTCTAAAATATTTGGCTGATTCATATTTAAATAACTCCCAGTTAACTTTAAATGAATTTTCCATCTCAGCTTTGTTAAAAAAGTGTTGTATCAACTGTGGGATTTTCTGTTTAGCCTCCTCAACTTTAAGAAGGGAGTTATTCAATTTCCAATAATTTGCTTTGCAACCATCTGAGGGAAATAATTTAATAGAAATGTAAATTGCTTTATGATCACTCAGGGGGCAGGGAAGAATATTTACTGACACATCTTGCTCTTTAATACTTTTTGATACTAGCCAAAAGTCTATACGGGAAAGCCTAGTTTTGTCTTTGTTACTCCAGGTGAAGGATAAAGCATCCGGGAATTTATCTCTCCATATGTCAGTTAAATCATATCTTTCCATAAAAAGCTTAAAGTATGAATTTCTACCACTATCACGTGCAGGTGGCCATCTATCAATCTGGGAATTTAAAGTAATATTAAAGTCAACTCCAAGAAAAATATGAGAGTTTGGGAATTTTACTAACCAATGTTTGAGTCTATTCTCTATGTCGGTAAATAGTTGGATGTTTTCTAGATTAGAGTTGTACCCATATACATTAAGAACAATTAAAACAATCTTGTTGTAGCAAATCTCTTGGCAAATAAAATGCCCTTTTGGATCTGAATCTCTGTGTAGTATGTCACCATTATATCTTTGCTTCATCGTTAAGACCCCAGCAGACCTTTCTGAGCAGTGAGAAAACCATAACTCATTACCCCCATTGAGTTCTCCAAAAGTTACATCACTTGAAGTTGAGTGAGATTCCTGACAAAACGATAAATCTGTGTTCAGTTTGTTTAACAAATAAAACAACGCTTTACGTTTA
>NW_022603416.1:0-23624 GCF_008692095.1 Etheostoma spectabile
GAAGACAAAGCTCTCGAGCTACCGGTAAGTGTTTGTTCTGACCCTCACCTACGGTCACGAAGGCTGGGTCATGACTGAAAGAACAAGATCCAAGGTACAAGCGGTCGAAATGGGTTTCTTCAGATAGCTGGCATCTCCCTTAGAGATAGACGCTAAGTCAGTGATTTTCAACCTTTTTTGAGCCACGGCACACTTTTTACACTTACAAAATTTTGGGGCACACCACCAACCAAAATTACACTCTAACACAATACATACAATACATATAGTTAATAATATAGTTTCTAGATGTATTTATACTCACTTAGTGTGAAACCTGGGCCTGTTTCGATGAACACAAAATAGATATCCTGGCAGGAATGGTAGAAAGACACACACGAAGCTCTTCCTCAACAGCTCTCAGTCTCTCTCTGTTTTTCGTTTTTATCGCAGTCAAGCTTGAGAAGCTCAGCTCACATAGATATGTGGTTGAAAACGGGAGCAATGTCAAAATAGCTTTGTTGGCCAGAATGGGGAACTCCTTGGCAAAAGATAACCAAAAACTGTCCAAAGGAAGATCAGCAAAGTTTAGCTTTAAACCACGATCTTGTTTCAGTTCAATGAGTTCCTCTTGCTCCTTTAAAGTCATGTCCTTTCCAGCAACGGACGCTGAGCTGTATGGGTCCCTAACCCAGTCAAGGGATTCTGTGAAGGCTGAAGAGAAAAAAATGACATCTTCTCCTCAAGAGTTTTCAAATGTGTGCCAATCACCTCGCACTACAGCAGTGTTGCCATCATGACGTTTCTCGGTGAGCGGGAACATCTCAAGGTTGCCACGCTGCACATGTTGTTGCCAGAGCTGCACCTTTAAACGGAATCCGTTCATTTTATCAGTGCTTGTAAGCAGGTTTTCATTTCGGCCTTGCATCCGTGTGTTCAGTTCATTCAGATGATGAAATATATCAGCCAGGTATGCCAGCTTTGCACACCACTCATCAGTTGCAAGCAGCTTTGAGTAATCGGACCTCTCGTTGTCAGAAATACTTTAAGTTCTTCTCGCAGCTCATACACACGTGCCAGCACTTTGCCGCGCGACAGCCACCGGACCTCCGTGTGGAGCAATAAGACCTTATGTTCCGCTCCCATTTCCTCACACAAAGACGCAAATAAGCGACATTTCAAAGGTCGCGTCTTCACAAAGTTCACTATGCGCACAACATCATCCAACACAGGAGCTAGATCTGCTGGTAAGGTCTTTGCAACGAGGGCCTCACGGTGCAAAAAAACAGTGTGTAACCATAACATCTGGGTTCTTTCTTTGACCCTACTTACGAAGCCTTTGATGCGCCCGACCATGGCTGCGGCTCCATCAGTGCAGACACCTGTGCAGTTTTCCCCGTAAGCCCGCTTTTGTCAAGATATTCCGACGTGACCCGAAATATTTCCTCTCCTGATGATTTTTCTGGCAGTGCCTTGCAAAATAGGAAGTTTTCTCTAATGGTTTCTCCATCCACAAAACGCACGTTGGCCAAGAGCTGACAATGTCCACTAATATCCGTCGACTCATCAAGTTGCAAGGCAAAGTTTGCTGATGCGCATCTTTTCCAAAACAACAGTTTCGATGTCCGCAGACATGTCATTAATACGTCTGGCAATTGTGTTATCCGAGAGAGGCACTTTAGCTATCTCTTTGGCCGCGTCAGGGCCGAGCATCTCATTTACAATGGCTTTACAAGCTGGCAGTATTAATGTTTCTGCCACAGTGTGGGACTTTTTTGATTTAGCTACGAGTTCAGCAACAAGGTAGCTAGCTTTGAGGGCTCTCTCGTTTAACTTTGTGGTTCTAAAAAAAAGTTGCCTGTTTCTCATTGTTTGTACGTAAGCGTACAAAATAGTCCATCGGCTTGTTTTGAACGGAAGGGTGTTTCGTTTGGAGATGGCGTTAAAGCTTGTGGCACCAAGGCGCTATTGGATAGCTTCTCACCACACACCAAGCACAGCGGCGTCGGTGCTGTCGCATCCCCGGTGAAAGTAAATCCAAATGAAAGATAGCTTTCGCTGTATTGCCTCGAGCTCACCGTTGTCTTTTTCTTTTGACCACTCATACTAGGGCCTCATCTGGGTCAGAATTTTGTCCAGGGCCTGTTCGGCATTTGCATTTTCCATTCTCAAAAACTTCTCCATCACTGTCAATTGCTCGTCTTGCTGAGATCCCAAACTGTCACGTGTCGTGCAGCACTAACTTTATGTCTTTACAGGCATTTATCGCCCTCTGCTGCCACCCACTGAAATAGTAGAGTATTACATTATCTGTTACACTTTATTACATCACAGACACCCAACAAGGTTAATTAGGTGATATTAGATAATTTCCCGCGGCACACCTGACGATCTCTCACGGCACACTAGTGTGCCGCGGCACACTGGTTGAAAATCACTGCGCTAAGTCATCCAAAAGGGGCTCAGAGTAGAGCCGCTGCTCCTTTGCGTTGAAAGGAGCCAGTGAGGTGGTTCGGGCATCTGGTAAGTATGCCCCCTGGGCGCCTTTCTATGGGAAGTGTTCCAGGCCCGTCCAGCTGGAAGGAGGCTTCAAGGAAGACCAAGACTAGACTATATCTCCAACCTGGCCTGGGAACGCCTTGGGATTCCCAGTCAGAGCTGGATGATGTGGCTCGGGAAAGGGAAGTTTGGGGTTCCCCGCTGGAGCTGCTGCCCCGTGACCCGATACCAGATAAGGGGATGAAGATGGATAGATGGAGAGGGGAACAATGGGCATAAGGACTGACCAGTTGAACGAAGAAGGCTAAGAATTGTCAAGCACGATAGTAGGTAGGTCCCCTTGAGCAGCTGGATGTGGCACTTGAATTGCAGTGCGGCCAGCTTTGAAAGGGAGAGAGCAGAAGCCGATTGACCAGGAACAGCCGAAGGAAGGGTAGAGGAAGGGGTGAAGAAATGAATGTTGTGTGAAGCCTGCAAACACGGGGATGAAAAGGCAGAGATTGCCCGAGACATGACAGACAGAAGGGGCAGGCACATGGGGAATTACGACCTGACCCCGACAGAGAGTGCTGGTGATGAGTACTGTGGTCGTTGAGGCCTCGTCATGTCAGTCGAGACGCCACTGGCCGAGGCCAACGCTGGCTGGGAACCCAGAAGTGCTGGAGGCCCGGAGTTTGCTGCTGCAAGGGGTAGCAATGGAGGCTGGCGAAGCGGGTTGAGTGACCGGAGTTGTGGAAGCCAGAGAGGAGTTGTCAACATGTGAGCATTTGAAATATTAGAGGCAAAACAGTCACAGTAGAAGATAATTGATGCAAAGTTATTTACTGGCAAAGTACGCCAAAATGAATGGCAGTCAATGATATACTAACAGCGGATGACGGCTCAATAGCAGAAAAAATGGTGTCGTACGAGCTTAGCATAGAGAGGGGAGGCACACGGGGAAATACAACCAGACGCCCGCCAGGGGGAGTTGGTGATGCGTTCCGTGGCGAAATTAACAAATTAACTCCATTTGTTGCTGCAGGTTTAAGATACTCTCTAATCTGCATTGCTAAAGATCCTCAAGACATTCTTACAATCCAAACGCAAGGCCATAATTTGCAACAAAGACTTATATATAACATTATATGTATTATATATGTTATATATTATAGCATTTACATCCATTTCAGTTTTGGTCCAGTTTTGTCAAATTAATTTAATCTGAGTCTTTATGCAGACTCCGGCCCAACACAAAAGCCTTTTTGGCCTTCCTTAATCTTCACTAAAGAGGCTTTTCACCTATGGTCTTAGTCACAAATGCAGCTGGGGCCGAATATAAACAGTTCCATAAATCCAAAATCATCCATCTTCATCCGCTTATCGGTATCGGGTCGCGGGGGCAGCAGCTCCAGCAGGGGACCCCAAACTTCCCTTCCTGAGCCACATCAACCAGCTCCGACTGGGGGATCCCGAGGCGTTCCCAGGCCAGGTTGGAAATATAATCTCTCCACCTAGTCCTGGGTCTTCCCCCGGGCCTCCTCCCAACAGGCCGTGCCTGGAACACCTCCCTAGGCAGGCAATCGGAGGCATCCTTACCAGATGCCCAAACCACCTCAACTGGCTCCTTTTGACGCAAAGGAGCAGCGGCTCTACTCCGAGCTCCTCTCGGATGATTGAGCTTCTCACCCTATCTCTAGGGGAGACGCCGGCCACCTTCCTAAGGAAACCCATTTCCTTTGGTCATGACCCAGCCTTCATGATCATAGGTGAGGCTAGGAAGGAACACTGACCGGTGGATCGAGAGCTTTGCCTTCTGGCTCAGCTCTCTTTTCGTTACAACAGTGCGAAAAATAGAATGTAATACCGCACCCGCTGCTCCGATTCTCCAAACCATCTCAGCTCCATAGTCCCCTCACTCGCGAACAAGACCCCAAGTTATTTAAACTCCTTCATTGGGTTAAGGACTCACTCCCTACCTGAATAAAGCACTCCATCGGTTTCTTGCTGAGAACCATGGCCTTGGATTTTGAGGGGCTGATGCTCATCCCAGCCGCTTCACACTCGGCTGCAAACGATCCAGTGAGGGCTGAAGGTCAAAGAACGATGAAGCCATCAGGACCACATCATCTGCAAAAGCAGCAATGAGATGCTGAGCCGACCGAACTGCAACCTCCCACCCTAACTATGCCTCGATGTCCTGTTTATAAATATTACAAAAAAGGCTGGTGACAAAGCACAGCCCTGGCGGAGGCCAACCCTCACCTGAAACGAGTCTGACTAACTGCCGTGAACCCGGACACAGCTCCGCTTTGGTTATACAGAGATGGATGGTACTGAGAAGGGACCCCCTCCCCTATACTCCCTCAGCCCTCCTACAGTGTCTCCTTGCAAGATCAGATCTGATCCATTGTTCCAAGACCAGGAAGGACTCCGCATTGTTCCTCTTCAATCCAAAGTTTGACTATCGCCCGAGCCCTCCTTTCCAGCACCTTGGAGTAGACTTTACCAGAAAGGCTGAGAACTTTGATACCCTGTAATTGGCACACACACTCTGGTCTCCCTCCGCAGTGGAGTTGTTTGACTACCTCAGCAACCTCCACCAGGGAAATTGATGACAATCCCCCATCATCTTCCAGCTCTGCCTCTACCACAGAGGGCGTGTCAGCTGGATTCATGAGTTCCTCAAAGTGCTCCTTCCACCGCCCTATTACCTCTTCAGTTGAGGTCAACAACGTCCCATGCTTACTGTACACAGCTTGGATGATTCCTCGCGTCCCCCTCCTGAGGTGGCGAACGGTTTTCCAGAAGCGCCTGGTGCCAACCAAAAGTCCTTCTCCATGTCTTCTCCGAACTTTTCACACACCCGCTGCTTTGCCTCTTTCACGGCAGAGGCTGCTGCTCCTTGGGCCCGTTGGTACCTTGTAACTGATGGATAACACATCCCGGAAAGACATCTTCTTCAGTCGGACGGCTTCCCTGACCACCGGTGTCCACCAGGGTATTCGTGGGTTACCGCCCCTCGAGGCACCTAAGACCCTAAGACCACAGCTCCCCGCCGCAGCTTCAGCAATGGAAACTTTAACATTGCCCACTCAGGTTCAATGCCCCCAGCCTCCACAGAGATGCATGAAAAGCTCCGCTTTACAAATAATGATTTGTATTTGAAATAAGATTTTTTTTACATCAAACTTTGCTTTCGTCAAAATCCTCCATTTGCAGCAATTACAGCATTGCAGCCCTTTGGCATTCTAGCTGTTAATTTGTTGAGGTAATCTGGAGAAATTGCACCCCACGCTTCCAGAAGCAGCTCCCACAAGTTGGATTGGTTGGATGGGCCCTTCTTGCGTACCATGCGGTCAAGCTGCTCCCACAACAGCTCAACGGGGTTCAGATCTGGTGACTGCGCTGGCCACTCCATTACCGATAGAATACCAGCTGCTGCTTCTGCTCTAAAAAGTTCTTGCACAATTTGGAGGTGTGTTTAGGGTCATTGTCCTGTTGTAGGATGAAATTGGCTCCAATCAAGCGCAGTCCACTGGATATGGCATGGCGTTGCAAAATGGAGTGATAGCCTTCCTTATTCAGAATCCCTTTTACCCTGTACAAATCTCCCACCTTACCAGCACCAAAGCAACCCCAGACCATCATATTACCTCCACCATGCTTAACAGATGGCGTCAGGCATTCTTCCAGCATATTTTCATTTGTTCTGCGTCTCACAAACGTTCTTCTTTGTGATCCAAACACCTCAAACTTGGATTCATCCGTCCACAACACTTTTTTCCAGTCTTCCTCTGTCCAATGTCTGTGTTCTTTTGCCCACCTTAATCTTTTTCTTTTATTGGCCAGTCTCAGATATGGCTTTTTCTTTGCCACTCTGCCCTGAAGCCCAGAATCCCGCAGCCGTCTCTTCACTGTAGATGTTGATACTGGTGTTTTGCGGGTACTATTTAATGAAGATGCCAGTTGGGGACCTGTGAGGCATCTGTTTCTCAAACTAGAGACTCTAATGTACTTATCTTCTTGCTCAGTTGTGCAACGCGGCCTCCCACTTCTTTATCTACTCTGGTTAGAGCCTGTTTGTGCTGTCCTCTGAAGGGAGTAGTACACACCGTTGTAGGAAATCTTCAATTTCTTAGCAATGTCTCGCATGGAATAGCCTTAATTTCTAAGGACAAGAATAGACTGTCGAGTTTCAGATGAAAGTTCTCTTTTTCTGGCAATTTTGAGTGTTTAATTGACCCACAAATGTGATGCTCCAGACACTCAATCTGCTCAAAGGAAAGTCAGTTTTGTAGCTTCTGTAACGACCTAAACTGTTTTCAGATGTGTGAACATGATTGCACAAGGGTTTTCTAATCATCAATTAGCCTTCTGAGCCAATGAGCAAACACATTGTACCATTAGAACACTGGAGTGATAGTTGCTGGAAATGGGCCTCTATACACCCATGTAGATATTGCACCAAAAACCAGACATTTGCAGCTAGAATAGTCATTTACCACATTAGCAATGTATAGAGTGTATTTCTTCAAAGTTAAGACTAGTTTAAAGTTATCTTCATTGAAAAGTACAGTGCTTTTCCTTCAAAAATAAGGACATTTCAATGTGACCCCAAACTTTTGAACGGTAGTGTATGTTTGAACATGGTGTTTGTGATGGACAAGCCATGACTAGCACAGAAGTCCAACAAAAGACAACCACTCTGGTTTAGATCAGGGAGGCCGTTCTTCCCAATCACGCCTCTCCAAGTATCTCCATCGGCACCCATGTGTGCTTTGAAGTCCCCCAGCAGAAAATGTCTCGGGTTACGTATGTAACCCTTGTCCCCGAGATAGGGGAACGAGACACTGCGTCGGTTACGACACCATAGAAAACGCCTTTAGGTATGACAGGGCTGAATGCGAATGAAAACTACCCCAATCCTATTGGTCCTAGTGAGAACGGTAGCATGTGACGGCATAACGTAGGGGCATATATAAGCACGCCGGCACATAGCTCATTAGCTCTTTCTATGAAGCAAGGCACTCCAGGCGGGGAGAGGGGCGGTGAACCGACGCAGTGTCTCGTTCCCCTATCTCAGGGAACAAGGGTTACATACATAACCCGAGACGTTCCCTTCGAGGGGCACTCGAACTGCGTCGGTTACGACACTATGGGAACGAGATAACCACTAACCCGCGCCGAACCCCGCCTGCCCTAGCGTGCAAGCAACCTGTGGGAACGACTAGGAGGAGAGCACCCGGGTGCTGGGTGCGGAGGGAAGGTCCAGACTACAGAACCCGAAGAAGGTGTGAGGAGTGGCCCAGCCAGCCGCATCACAAACCCCCTGGAGAGACGCTCCAGAGAGGAGAGCCGTAGAGGCCCCCATGCCTCTTGTAGAGTGAGCCCGTACAGCCATAGGTGAAGGCAAACCGCGCACCTGAGGAGATAGTCTGAACTATCCAGTTGCTGATAGTATGTTTGGAAGCTGGGAGCCCAGCCTCGGGGGACCCAAAACACACCAGCAACTGGACTGTCTTCCTCCACCGGGAGGGACCTCAGAGGGAAGACACTCAGTGCTCTGACAAGGCAGAGTAAACGGCCACCTCGGGGTGGAGCCGCCATTCCCCGGATCTCAGCCCTGTCTCGACAGCCGGTCTGCACCCGGATTCTGAAGCCCAGGGATAAACATCACCTGAGAGAGAGCAGGCTCCGCTGGGACCACAGGAGGATCTGATGCGCCAGTCAGCAGAGAGGGCGCAAGCGCAGACCCCCCTGGTGATTCAGATAGGCCACCACTGCCGGCCAGCGCGTCCCGAGCGCCACGGCGGTGGGACAACAACACTAGCAGGCTGCCAGGAAGAGCCCGCCGATGATCCGCAGTGCGGAAGCCAAACTTCCGGCCTACCGCCACCTCTCGGGGCCGTCAGAGCGTAGAAGGTTCGGCGGCGGCCAGTGCGTCCCGAGCGCCACGGCGGCGGGACAACAACGCTAGCGGCCGCCCAGGAGGCAAACTCAGTCAGCCTCCATGAGCGAAACACACAGTCAGGACCACTCTGCCCCATCCCACCGTGACAGAATGACGGCTCACAGGCTCGACCTGCCAGGGAGGGGTGCGCGGGAGCGGTGCCCTGCGGCTCAAGCTGCCCGAGGGGGACCATGAGAAGCCACACTCCACGTCCGGCACAGCCGGTGGGAGCCGGTTGAGAGCCGAGAAGTTCCAGTCTGCAAAACCGCCATGGAGTGTAGGCTCCCAGAGCGACCTCAACCCAAGGCCTCGTCCCGTAGCCGCAGTCCCTAATCCCCGCCACATTGCCACACTCCAACAGCCGGGGAGTAGAAAGCCGCCGGAGAAAGGTTTATCCCAAGACTTACACAACTCATTGCGTAAGCCCGGAAAAAACGGCAAGGATCGGCGCGGGGGTGCAGAGGGGCTCTGCAGGAAGCGATCTTCCAGTCCGTGGCTAATCCAGTCCGAGTTTTGCCACAGCCCATCATAACCCGGCGCACTCGTCGCTCTTCTGATGACATCGGACCGACACCCGGAAGTCAGGGCCTAGCAATGGTCACAAACAGCCCCCTCAAGAGCTGCCGTGGCATGCGACAGGCCCACACAAGCAACACACAGCTCATGAGAGTCTCCTACCACGATGAAACGCGGTCAGGGAGACACACATCTCCGGAACTGGTTAACTGCTTGGACATACTGCAACTTCCAGGTGAGAAGGATACACGGAATATTTCAACATCAACCAACGTGCCTGCTGAATAGAAAAAAGCTAATGAGCTATGTGCCGGCGTGCTTATATATGCCCCTACGGTTATGCCGTCACATGCTACTGTTCTCACTAGGACCAATAGGATTGGAGTAGTTTTCATTCGCATTCAGCCCTGTCATGCTAAAGGCGTTCCCATGGTGTCGTAACCGACGCAGTGTCTCGTTCCCCTATCTCGGGGAACAAGGGTTACATACGTAACCCGAGACGTTTCACTGCGGCCAACACGAAGCCCACGCGCATTATAAGACACAACACAGATGTTCATGTACTGTAGGTTAATTCATTACAAAGAAACTACTATGCAGACAGGCTCTGGTGTGGAGCTGCAAGTGAACCATGGCAATCCAGTTTATCCCCCCTCTTGTTAAAGACCTTGGGCCACAGGCCTCATAATAATGGTGAACAACAAAATGTAAAATAATTGCTACAGAAGGGTAAACTCCAACGCGCTGAGACCCTACCAGGAGCACAAAGCTCCATTCAACACAGCCCTTAGGTCATAGGGACACACAAACCTCTCCACCACAATAAGTCGATGGTTCTCGGATAGGGAACCATCCAATATCAGTTCATGATTTACCCAACTAAGGATGTCTCCCAGTACTGTTTTTTTGTTTGTCATAAGTCATAGTCTACAAATAGTAGATTTACAGTACATTTTTGAATGTGATAGCAACAATAACATTGTCAAGTTCTCCCCTTGTTCAGCCTTCAAAGGACACGAGTACAACTCAAACTTCCAACTTAAACTCTTTTATTCTCATCTGGCTCTGTCAGGTGAGTGGTCTGCCAGTAGATTAGTTGATGCTTAGTTGTCGATCAGGTTGTAAACCTTGTAAGACAGAACCAAAAATTAACATTTTAAACAAGCTTTTACATTTTCAATGCCAGAACCATTCAAACGTTACACATTGCAAAAAGAAGACAATTTCGTAAATCTCACAAAAGGTAATAAAACTCTAGTATTTAACAGAACTTTTAATTTCTTTCAAACTCAAAATGAACTAATATTTTAGCATAAACCAAGCATAAATTTTAACTCAATTAAATCTACCCCTACTTGGAGTATCTTCTCTCTGCAGTTTGTTTTACTGACTGACTGATCACCTCCATGCTTTACCAGGTGCTCCAAATCAGTGATGATGACTGATCAGGTGCACAGCAGCTGATCAGGTGCACTGCTGCTGGTGCACTCTGGGAAGTGAAGTTCTGTTATGGGGCATCATTCCTGAGATTCAGCTTAACACCTCCCACTTGAGCTCCTGGTTTCTCACAAGCCAGGGAGGTCACACAAACCCTTCATACTTCTGCTTGTTCTTCAGTGGGAAGTAAAATGACAAGACGTCGAACATCTCTATGAATAAAAGACGTTGAACATCTCTATGAAGAATTGTGGCGGGGATCTTAGTTTGAAGACTCTTGGTTCTTTCACTGTTTGCTCTTGTGGCCCATCTTTTCTGTTTGCTTTTGTGATGTGAACAGGATAGCTGGTAAAAGTCTTCACAAGCACATCTCTTACGATGCCTTTGTTGTCAGCATTGACATCAACCACTCTAGCCAGCTTGGACTGTCCTCTCAGAGGATTTTGGTCAGCTAACCAGACCACATCTCCAACAGCAACATTTCGTTCTTTGGTGTGCCATTTGTTCCTTATGAACAAATTAGGTCCAGCCAATTGGCTCCACTTCTTCCAGAAATTGCTTACCTTTGCTTCAATACGTTTTAGTCTTTTGTAAGGGTAGCCGTCAAACTGAAAATCTCCAGTGTCTCCCTTTAGATTGGCACATCCCAAAAGCAGAGAATTCGGGGTGATGTTCTCTACACAGTCTTCTCTGCTTTGAGTTCTTGCATCGATGGGTCTCTCATTTGCAAGGTTGGCTGCCATGTAGAGAAAGGTTTGGAATTCTCCCCATGTGAAAACACCATCTCCACCAGGTTACTCAATGCCCGCTTTACTATCTTGACAGCTGCTTCTGCTGCACCATTCCTATGGGGAGAGTCTGCAGGGTGGATCTTCTACGACCATTCTGTACCATGCTTGGCAGCTTCGTCCTCAAGTTCAAACTTGTTTAGTTGGTTGAGGAATTTGTGAAGCTTCTCCAGTGCAGGTCTGGCTCCCACAAAGTTCGTGCCATGGTCTGACCAGAGTTTCCTGGAATGTCCTCTCAGTGAAGTGAACCTTTGATAGGCTAGCAGAAATCCTTCAGATTACATGTCACTCACCACTTCCGTGTGTATGGCTCGGGAAGCCATACAGCAGAAGACTATCCCCCATACTCTGAGTCTAGTTCTCTTCTTGACCTCATCTTTCACTTCATAAGGGCCTAACAGGTCCATGGTGTGAATTCAAAAGGTGCAGCTGGGCCCGTTCGCTCTAGAGGCAGGTCAGCCATAATTGTTGACACAGTTTTGCCTTGTTTTTCCTGCAGACCACACAGCTGTCTACAATTTTCTTTGCAAGTATACGGCCTTTTATTACCCAGGCTTTCTTCCTCATCCAGAGAAGGGTTCCTGCCATTCCCTCGTGATTTGCTTTGTGGGATTCCAGTGCCAGCAGTGTAGACACCCATGCTTCAAATGGTAAAACTGTGGTCTTATCTTCACTGAACGTCTGAATCCTGCCTCCGCAAACTAGCAGTCCAGAGTTCAAATCTTTGTATGCTGCCAATCTGCTAAGAGTTGTGTCTGAAAAAACTGTACTGTCCTGAGCTGCGAGGAAGAGGTCTGTGAGTACATCTTCATGGTCTTTAACAGTAATCACAGACTTCTTGGGTGATCTTACCTCCCACTCTGACTGTTTAGGAGCCTGATACTTCCTCTTTAGCCACTGCTTGGCAGCTAGACAAACCCATGCAACAACTCTCACCAGTTGGAACAGGCTACTAAATATTCTTACTTCCACAAGATCTTTAACCCAGCCAGTGGGCCTCCGTCCTATAAGAGTTGGGTTAATTCTCTCTTGAGATTCACTCTTTGGGCTTTACTGAGTGCCTTCCTGCTGACTCCTTCTTGCTTGAGCTCTAGTTAATGCACATGAGAATGCCTTCCTCTGAAGCCTGTTTACACTCTCCCTGGCCTGAGCTGCAACCTCACCGGCTGATTTTGTAGGCAACTCCTCCACTGGCAACTTCAGGAAATCCGGTCCAGTTTGCCATGTGGAATTTTCCTCCAAATCTCCAGGAGCGCCCCCTCTTGTTATGATGTCAGCTATGTTTAGATCTCCACGGACCCACCACCAGTCTTGCATTAGTCCAGCCTTCTGGATTTCTCCCACTCTATTTGCAAAGAAGGTCCTGTACCCATAACTGACTCTTTGAATGGCTCCTAAGACAGTTTGACAATTTTTGACAAGATGGGAATTTTTGACAAGATGGCCGCCAGGCTGCAGCCACAGTGTTTGGCAGGTCCTGTGTGTCTGCCACAAAAGTATATCAAAAACCTTTGGATTTTGCCATGCTTGTCTGGTCTTCTCCTGTCCTTCTACCTCCTCTTGAGTTTAACATGTCCAAGGAAAATGGACAACTTAACTCTCTATCCAGCTAAGATGATAAATTAGACCCTGCTAATTATCGACCTATTAGCATACTTCCTATCTTTTCAAAGATTGCAGAAAAGTGGGTCGCTAACTCTATCATTGCGCATCTTAATGATTCCAATCCAGGTTTGCACCCTATGCAATTCGGATTTCGATCTCTTCACTCAACTGAAACGGCTGTCTGTGTTTTTGTTGAGAAGGTTAAGTCTTATTTAGACAAAGTCAGATATGTTGCGGTTGTTTTTGTTGACTTTAAGCGTGCGTTTGACACTGTGAATCACCTTAAGCTCTTGTCTAGACTGTGAACATTTAACTTTAGCAATCAACCTGTTAAATGGATACAGTCTTATCTATCGGATAGAAAACAATGCTTGCAAATAAAGAATAGTAAGTCACCCTATTTTCACTATACACAAGGTGTCCCTCAGGGATCAATTTTAGGCCCCCTGTTATTTTCACTTTATGTGAATAATTTGCCCATGTGTGCAAAAATGTGGACATGATGTATGCAGACGATACGGTAATTTTCACACAAGCCAAAAGTACTGATGATGCAGCCCATCAGTTTCATTGGCTTTACAGGACTTACAAAATTAGCTGAATGACTCATGCCTGTGCCTTAATGTTAAAAAGACTGTATCAATGTTTTTTAGTAAACCTAAAACAACCGTGACCGCTGTAAAGGTTCGCTTGGGGGATTAGAATTGATTAATGTTGAGGAATTTAAGTATTTGGGAGTAATGATAGACTCGAAATTGTCCTTTAAAAAACACGTTAAAAAGTTGTGAAAACAATAAATGTTAATATACGGAATTTTAGGCAGGTTCGTTCATCATTAACAGATACAGCAGCGATTACATTCCTGCACTCTACGATACTGGCTCATATTGAGTACTGTATCACAAGTTGGTCCTATAGGAGTCACGCTGCTATTGAGCCAATCAAAGTATGCTACAAAAGAGCATTGAAAATATTAGACAAGAAACCTTCATCATATCACCATTGCCAAATTTTAGATTAAGCTTTTAAATTTTGCTAATTTCAAATTATTTAAATCAGCCTGTCTAATCTATAAGGTTATACATGGTTTGGCGCCTCCACCATTGAGTGATTTTATTAAACAAAAGTCTAGGTTGCAGTTGTTTCTGCTAAGGGTGGCCCAACCAGTTATTAGGTTTAGGGGGCAATCACTTTTTCACACAGGGCCATGATGGTTTGGATTTTTTTTCACCTTTAATAATAAACACCTTCATTTACAAATTGCATTTTGTGTTTACTTGTGTTGTCCTTGACTATTGTTTAAATTGGTTTGATGTTCCGAAACACTTAAGTGTGACAAACATGCAAAGGAACAGGAAATGAGGAAGGGGGCAAACACTTTTTCACACCACTGTACATCACAGCGCCATAGGCTTTGTCACTTCCATCTGAGAATGTAATGCCCCAAGGTTTCCCTTCCCAGCCAGCTGGTGTGAGGCTCCTGTGGAATCTCACCTGTCCAAGTTGCACATATTCTTCAAAAAGCTGAATAGCTTCTTCTCTGAGGCTTTCTGAGAGAGGTTGGTCCCAGGTTTCTTGGGTTAGTTTTCCACCCCCTCCCTCCTGAAATGCTTTTCTGACAAGAATTGCTCCTTTCTGTTTGGCAGTTGTATCTAAGCCAATTGGGTCGTACAGTCCAGCCACTTGGCTTAAGAGAGCCCTCTTAGTCAGTGGTTTAGGTGTCCCAGTTCTCACCTCCTCTTTAAGAAGATCTTTTCCAACTCTCATCTTTTTCCTTTTGGAAAAGTTAACTGAGGTTAACATGTACAACTTGTCTTCTTTCGCTTGGTAGCCAATACCCAAAACTTTGTTGTCTACGCCCCTCATTTGATTTGGAAGAATCAAGGTTCTGCTTTGTAGCTCTGTTAGGACATCTGTCTCATTTCCTTGCCTCCCACTTTGCCCTGACCGGACCCATGGTTTGAGGAAGAAACCTCCAGCTTTCAAGATCTCTTCCACATTTGCTGTGATCTTGTTTAGTTTATTTAAGTCATTTTGGGAGGTTAAGACGTCATCCACATAACTGTCCTCTTTAATGACTCTACGTTCATCCTCCAAGTGGAGAAAGTTGGGCAGGCTTGCTGTTTCCCTCATAGCCAACTGAGCAATGCAACCAGCAGGTCTGTCCCCTATGTTGACTCTTGTAATTGCATATTCACATATCTCTTCATCTGGGTTGTCCCTCCAGAGGAACCTGTGAAGATGCTTCTCACGCTCCTCCAGCCATACAGAGTTGTACATCTTTTTGATGTCTCCTAGAGCTGCATACGTCCCTTCTCTGAACCTCAGCAGGACAGCTCTGATAGGGTTGAGAACGTCCGGTCCCTTCAGAAGAAGATCATTCATACCCACACCTTTGTATTTCTGGCTGCTATTCCATACAATATGAACTGGTGTTGTCACAGAATGAGGATTTGGTGCCACCAGGTTGCTCACGTACCACACTGGTCCGTTCCACTCGTCCATGATTTTGTTGGTGAGTTTTATGGCTACACCTCGTTCGACCATTTCATGGATCTGGGTAGCATATGCGACTTTCCAGTCTGGCTCTCTGCTTAGTTGCTTTTCCATCCTTAAGAAACAAGCTTGGATTGCACCTTTCTTGTTTGGGAGAGAAGCAGGATCTACCGTCCAAGGATACTTTGCATCCCAATGCGGAGCTGGTGTGTGATCATCACCCTTCTTGTAGGTGAGGCCTCCTTTAATAACCTCTAGCTCTCGCTCCTCTGCCAGGGTCATTTCTTTTCCTCCTGGTGGACAGTTTCCACATCGGCATCCTCCACATCTTGGCTCACATGCAGCTCCGATGCTGTCCCAGCGCCACCACTCAAGAAACTCACGATTACTGGCAGCTGCAAATCTGGTCTGAGCCACATCCTCCTGCTGTAGCTGAGCGGTGTCAGTAGTTGGACTCGTGATCTCTTGGTATTTGACTGCTGCTGTCCTCATGGAGCGAGCAAAGTGTGTCTTGGACTCATATACTGCAACTTCCACTTCTTCAAATAGATCGGGATGTGCTCCACCCACCGTCTTCCCCAATGGGCCCTCCCACAAGACGAGGTCTTCGATGATTTTAATCCACTGGGGGGCGAGTCTTCCCTCTCGGTGGCTAATCAGAAGTTCAACTTCTTCTGGCCTTTCCAATTCTTTAAGCTTGACTTCTGGGAATATTCTTTTCAACTTCTCTCTTCAATTACTTGATGCACTCTGGCAATTTCGTCCAAGCCGTAGCAGACCATTTCATGAGCTCTCAGTAGCTCAGACTAGCCTGAAGCATCGGATGTCCCTGCAGTTTTGCTGCTGTTGGTGAAAGCCTTTCTGCATCGATCTGCCATTTCTGGCAAGAAGCCCAGACAAGAAGTTCAGACAAGACGCCCTCTTGTTCCTCTGTTAGTTTACTTTCACCTTTGCCATTTCTTGCACTCTCTCTCTTTTCACCTCTTCTGACTTCTCCTTTGGGCAGAGGAAAAAAAATGGTGGTCCGGGGCACCACCTTCCCTTTTACAGTCTTCATTTCTGCATAGGAAAGTGTCTCTGCAGTATCCATCTGCATCATGGCATCCAAGACATTTTCTGCATGCTCCCAGCTTTCTCAGTACAGCTTTCTTTTCAGGTAGCTTAAGTCTTTTGAACTTTCTACAGAAGAAAATCTTGTTTTTGTGCCCACTATCACCACAGACACCATACAACTCAAACTCTTCTTTCTTTGTGGTTCTTGTTGAGGCAATCTTTCTGTCATACTTCTTCTCTGACCGATCTGATTTATCCAACTTCTCCACAGTTCTGAGCTGTTCAAGTCTCTAGTATTTCTTCCTGACTCTTCAGGAACTTCAAGAGCATGTTAAAGTGGTTGTCTGATGTGACTTTTTTTCTTGGTTTGACCATGAACATCACCCAGTCTCTTTTAATAAAGTCAGGCAACTTGCTTTCAATTGTTTTAATTACCAGTGGGTTCTTTATGGCTCCAGAGTTTCCTAACTCTGGGAGGTCTGCCACAGCCTTCTCCACTGTCTGTATGAGGTCAATGACTTTTCTTGGCTGGTTCCCTTTCCCATGTGGCATCTTCTCAAGCTCTTCCAGGATTTCTACTATGATGGTTGATTTGTTGCCATATCTGTTTCCAAGACTCTGAACATGTCATTAGCAGTGGTGTAGGTTGAAAGTCTGAGGTCTCTTGAGATTTTGTCATCCACACTCTCCAAGAGTTGAATTTTCTTAACTTCAGTTGATCCGGATGGCTCTCCCTTCCTCTGCAGGCTTTCCTCCATCTGTGATATTCTCTCTTGGTTCCATTGAAGATAGGTAGAGAGGTTGGCTTGATTCTCAATATCGGTGTGGCTGTTGCCGATTGGGGTAATGGTTTCACTCCTGTGCCTTGCACATTGATAGTCCGTGCAGTGACAAATTCAGCTTTCCTTAACTCAAGCCTGTTGTGAGATGCTCTTACATCCTTGACTCTTCCATCTAATTCATCCTTTAATTCAACAGGGATCCATCTCTCCCATGTTAACATTGCTGAGATGGCCTCTTTTCTTCTGTTTTCCAAGAGAGCGAGGTGCACTTCATAGCACTCTAAATTGGCACTTTCCACAGGTACATCAGCCGCTTTCTCATTTGCTTTTTCTGCTTCCAGAATTGCCCCAAGAAGTTCACTTCTTCCATACCTCAACCACAGGTTTTTTTGAACAATGTCTCTTATTTACACCAACTTCGCTTCACCTTCCGTTACAGCTCTGTTTACGTCGGCCTTTAGCTGTTCATCAAGACCTGCTTCCTTCTCCTCAGTCTTATGTCTGCTTCCAGTCCAAGCCTGTAGTCATCATTTGCATCAAGCATCTTTCTGAAACAGTCTGAAAGCTTAGTGAATTCCTCCTTTAACTCCACTTGAAGCATGCTACTTGCTTCTCTTGAAATGAAGTTGGCTTGTCTAGTGAAGCTGCTTTTTGCCCTGGTCCTCTCCTTTTTTAGCTGCTGGACAGACTTCCCCAGGACCTCTTCCGCCATCTTGACTTCCTCAGCGTCAACGACTTATTTCTGGATCTGAAGCCATTTATCCTCAGGCCAGCCGCTCCGCTTGGTTTACAACTGTCAAGTTCTCCCTTGTTCAGCCTTCAAAGGACACGAGTACAACTCAAACTTCCAACTGTCGAACGGTGTGACAGTTACTGAGGTGTCGTATCGCTCTCGTTTGGTTGAGGGCTAACTCCTTTTATACCTTCCCCTCAGTAACCCCCGTCCCTACTATCCCGCTTCTGCCGTATAATAACACCCGTTACTATCAGCGGGGCGGATGGTTAGCCTATATTAAAAGGAGTTACTTTGATACTTCCCTGATTGTATAAATGCTAGATTTTCGATCCACACACAGTGATTCGCTAATTTAACACTTAAAAAAAATGAATTAGTAATTATTACTTTTAGTTACAATTAGTTTTAGTTCTTTTTACTTAGAGACACACACACCCTTGCTAAGTTTAAAGGGCCCCCGCCCGGATCAGGGAAACCGGAGGCGAGGCAAGAGGCCTTTTCAGATTTTTACCCCAGACGTCCCCCACTAACGGGCTCTTGTCCCCCTGTATATTTTAAGCACTGCCCGAGGGGATCTTTACAACCAATGATTTTTCTTTAGTACTCACGGTTAGGAACCGTTCCTCCCAGGGTCACCGGAGGTCCCCTCCTTCTCAAGGACGCCCGCTAGCCTTCGTTGGTCGCCGGTCCGAGAGAGGCTAAGCGCTCGGTGGCTCTGACCGGCAGAGCGGATGGGAATGCACTCCCACTAGGAGATAACAGGAGGTCTGACTGTCCATGTCGATCCCCGCCGGGCTGCAACTCGCCCAGGTGGTTAAAGAGGAGTCTTAACTGAGGATTAAAGCTGAGGTGTGAGAGAGAGAAATTAAATGACAAAATCAAGGAATACAAGTCTTTGGTCCCCTAGCTCACAACAAGCTCAGGTGGTTTTTATTATTTAGTGAATAATCAAAAAAACAAGTACAAAAAACAGAAAAATTCCCTTCCCTTTCTGCCCTAAAAGCAAGAGTATCAAAATCAGAAACTAGGCTAGATAAAACCCGATAAGTGGGTATGCTTTCGCTGAAGAAAGTGGCCACATCAACTCATATTTATACTAAAAGTCAAGGCTAAAACCCCCTCCCTTTTGTAAAACAGGTAATTCCACCACTACGTTATCACACAGGTGGACACAGCAGATGACCAGTTCAGACCAGTTCCACTTGTTACTGTAAGTGACCCTTAGCACACTTAAAAGTGTGACAAAGGTCACACCTAACGAATATAAGTTTTTTAGTTTTAGCTGTTTCTAAAATTAGTTCATACTTTCATCAAAACAATAATTAATGGGTTACATGGCACACTTTAAGTAGTATATATATTTCAACTGTGAATTATATAAAAAAAACACATATATATTTAGGTGAGAGTTATACATCAAGCAAACATATTTTGCTGTGAGTTATATTTCAAGCAGTACATATATTTGTAGCTATAGCTTTGTGTTTCTTGGGTTTTCAACTGAACCCCCGTTCAACATCCTCCCTTGAAAATTCAATAATACACAAAGCATCAGATCTTATTCTGGTCCAAGAGTATGACCACTGGATCCTGGTAACAGGATCGTAACAGCCCGTTTCGGTAAACACATACCAGTGTTTGCTGACAGGAATACAGATCCCACTATCATCAAGGAAGTCAGACTCAACGGACCTCAGATAAGTGGACTTTGGAATGAAGTAGTCCATATTTTCCTTAGTGGGGGGCACCATCCAGCGGTGCTGGAAGCGGCCACGCCTCACATGCGTGAAGTATTTCCACATTTCTGGATCTCCGGTGGCACGTGGGTGAATCTTGGTGTTCTTCCACACACCCTGAACATGACCGTGTTGGTAAATCTTGAAGGCCGGTTCTTCCACCTCTTTGGATGTCTGAGGGGTGGGATCCAGAACTGGTTCAGGATCGGGGGTCTTATCTGATTCCACTGTTTCAGTCTGGGTGCCTCTGGTCACTTTGGCAGGGGTGGCGGAAGATGAATCATTTCTTCTCTTCTTCTACAGCAGAGGTGGTGTCTTCGAGTGTGGAAGGCAGGGCAGGGTGTCAGCATAGCAGAGGAGGCACCAGGCTCCAAGGTTGGGTCACCCTTCTCTGGCGCCGCTACTGGTTTTCTTCGCCATGGGCCTCCTTCTCAGGACCATGATCCGCTCCGCCCGGCCTGGATTGCAGTGACTCTCCAGCCGCCTTAGCATGCTTCTTCTTCTTCTTTGCGCATCCGTCCTGCAGGGTTGTTTCTCAGAGAGCAGTTTTGCCCACACTTTATCTTCATCCACAGCTGCATCTCAAAGCTCATTAAAAACTCTACCAAAGATGTGGAGGGAGTGATACTTCAAGAATCTGGAGGGAAGAAGCCTTCCCAAGGTCTTTGGAGATAAATGTGAATAGAGTGACCTTGGGTGCTTAAGACAAGGATATTTATTTTAAGTCAGCAAGAGTTCAGAGATCCACTTTAACAGTTCTAACACTACTTTAGATAGTTTTGTTGAAATCTTTTATTAACCCTTCTGGAGGGAAGAATATAAGAAGAATTAAGGAACAATTCCCTAAACTCCTTTGAGTGCAGTATGGAGCCCCATACTGATTGTTGTATTTTCATCACATTTGCCAGAGGGTTGCTCTCTCTGGTACTGAAAATTGTCCACCTAAAGTGGGTTTGTTTAGTATCCGGCCTGTCTGGAAAACAGTACAGACACTTAGCCGGGTCTTTTGGTCTGATCTAGTACTCCTATTCCTTGACCGCCCAGTACTTGTTCTTTAAAACTCTCTTCCTCTATTTCCTGACTCACAGGGTTGGAAGAGGTATGCACCGTACTCTGAACTTTCAAGCATTAGTCAAATGTGGGTACTTCATGCCCCCTTTTCTGGTTAAATAATAGTTACCGTTTCTGTAAAATCAGAGAGGGTAATATTATTGGTACTTTAAGTGACCCAAAACCACTTACGGAGAAACCCTGTCACTGTGGTACAATTTTGGGTTTCAACTGTGGTGTTACAAGAGCAATTCAGTGCACCTTGACCCGAAAGGTTTCTTCTGTAAATGTATACATTATAGTATAACACCCCACATTTTTCTCTTTCAGGGGTAGATCTATTTTATATGGTTGCGTGTAAGTCATCCCCATTTTCTCCTATTAGAAGTTGTCTTTTGAAACTCTCACTGGGGTCATTTTCTTATACACAGGTCATAATTCTCCTATGACCAATTAAGGTACAAAAGCCTTCTTCAACTCATTTCCCCAAACAGATTCATTGTCCCATATACTATTTACTAAGGGCCCATTGGGTAACAGGATATCCGTCTCTATCAGAGTTTCCCATGGCCCATAGCCCATCTGGGTTTTGGTTTCAGTAACTTTCCACAGCACAGCCTGCATTCCATGCTTAAATCCCCGGTCTTGACTTCACTCACCTTGGGTAGGCTATCAAACAAGTCTGAGGCCCTGTAGCATCCGTAAGTTGCGTAAGGGTCACATGTGGCAAAACCTGTGTCAGAGCCTTTGTAACACCTGTTAGGCATAACATGGTGGTCACACCTCCCTACTGGTGCTCTACAGGCCACTGTATCTACACATTGATTGCAGAAAGTAATCCTGGCGCGACCACTACATTCTATCCCTGTTTTGGCCACTTTTGGTTTCCTTGCTGTGGGTCTGGTTGCTCTAACGCCTTCCCAGACTATCTCATAACATTGGACTCCGCAGTGGACACAATATCCAGGTATGTATGCTTCCCATTTTAAATACCATCCTCTCTCTCATCGTCATTTTTACCAACTTATTGGACTCCCCTATGGTCGACTGACAGCAGAAATCGGTATCTGGGCTTTATCATTGCCATCTTGGTGTGTCTCTTTTTAACATTTTTCCACTAACATTTCCTGTTACAGATGCATTTTTGCCGTTGCTGTTCTGAGCATTGGGCTGCCCGGATTGCGCATGCGGGTTCTGCGCCTTGGCCTTTGGGTGGGCCTGGCTTTCAGTTCTCTCTGATTTTTTTGTTTTTGTCATGAGGGCCCTACGATCATACATAATTAAATTTTGTACTTTCTGCTCTGCTGTCCATAAGGCCCATCCTGTGCAAAGGCTAACTCCCCCAGGGATTTTTCCTAATAACTTTTCCTCATAGTACGTGCTGTTACCAGGTACTCCACTCAGACATCGCATTGCGACACTTAGAGTCATTTCCCCTTTCCACACGGACTGACTGAGTGATTCTACTTCCTCCTCCACAGGAGATACCCCCTGGGGTGGATACCATGTCCTCAAAATATCACTTGTTTTGCACCAACGGGCACTTTAACCCCATTTTTCTTAAGTACAAGAGTCATTTGGGGGAGTCTATCTGATCCATTGTGAACCCACTTTTCCTGCACTGCAGCAGGTATGCCGTATCACTTTGCCCTGCTTTTCTCGCTGTATAATATCTTATAAGCTAACTTGTCCCAGAGGAAAGGTAACCGCCTCTTCCTCTGGTTCTAATCCTCCTGTCAGCAGCGTGTCCCACTGGCTTCTAGGGCTCCCCCTTTCTGATCCACTGGATCGGCTGGGGGCCACTGTTCTGCCTTTTGAGTGCTTGCTGCTGGTAGAAATAATCTGCTCCCTCAGGATCTTCATCCCTGGGACTGTTTTCCCTGCTGTTCCTATCTCGGGCTGTCTAGGAGGCTCCCATCCACCTGAACCCCGGTTAGGGTTGGTTCTGGGTTGTCTCCTTCTCCACCACCCGAGTCAACTGCTAATCTATCTTGTGGGTAATGCTCCCCAAACTGCCCTTCAACAGACCTATCTCTTCTCATACAACCTTCTCTATAAAAATCATATCCCTGTCTGAGATATGACGTTTTCCAGGGTTTTCCTATACCCTGTAAAGCCAGCACCTTGGGGCCTGGAGGGGCTTTATCTATACACCTTCTCTCTCCCAGGACACTGGGTACCAGCACGCTTCCTCGCACATAGGCTCCTGCTCCCAGTCTGAGTCGTACTCCCCTCCTCATAGAGTCTGGGGTTGTACCAATCACCCTCAGTCCGGTATGTAGGTGCACTGCACGGTACTTGTCTGGATTATACTTTGTGTTAACACTGGCTTAGTATTTCTTCCTATTTTGCCCCTAGCTGTTTTCTTGGGTATTGGTGGGTCACAAATGGTAACCCTCCTCATCAGGTGCCGGCCTGGGGAACCATGGTCTGGGGTCCCCTGGCTCGGTCCCTAACAGGAGTGAGAATGCTCCTCGGTTGAGGTGTAGTCACCTGGGCCATGGGCCTCGGTGTACTTTCATGTATAGGCCAAGGGTAAATTTCTTCCCTACTACGCCTTTCACTTCTCTCCCTCAGTTGGGTGAGTAATGGGAGGTCATCCTCCTCGTCAGATTCTATTATTTTTTTCTTTTTGTGCTTTCTATGAGCACCAATGGTCGAGGTGCTATTTGCATCAGGAGAGCCCTCCCTATGACCAGGTCTAGCGCGCTTATGGTCCTAGTGAGGCCTATCACGCCTGTCTGTGGGTTTTTTAGCCTAGCTGGCTGGAGCAAGGACCGTGCCTCGCTCCTTTTGGTCTAGGGGTGCTTGGTGTACTGCTTTGCGGGTTAAGGGGCTAAATATTTGAACTGTTTCTTGGATGCCCTCTTTGGGGTCTATTACTCCCGTATCCCTATGACCCAAGGTGGGAAGGGTGTGTACACGGGTGACTGCGTAGACTGGTCCCTAAAGCTGGCTGTTGGAGGATTTCTCATAAAATCAGTAATAGGGGGAAGCACAGGGGGCAGATTCCTT
>NW_022603417.1:0-64303 GCF_008692095.1 Etheostoma spectabile
ATGCCTTTACTAGCCTGAAAAAGTGTCAATATAGCCTTGTTTTCAAGGCCTTAATTTTAAAACCGTACTCAGAATGCTCTGAAATTACCTGAGAGAAACCCTGGATAGGTGATGTCCCCACCGACTTGGAATGAGCTGGCATAACGTCAGGATCCTATTAGAGTAGCCTGAAAAAGAGAAGATATGCCTTCTGAAAAAGAGAAGAATAGCCTTCTATCCGAAAAAGTGTCAATATCTTGTTTTTAAGGCCTTAATTTTAAAACCGTACATCAATGCTCTGAAATTACCTTAGAGACACACTGGATAGTGTAATGTCTCCCAGACTTGGAATAAGCTGGCATAACGTCAGGATTCCTATTTAGAGTACCTGAAAAAGAGAAGAGATGCCTTCTGAAAAGAGAAGATATGCCTTTACTAGCCTGAAAATTGTCAATATAGCCTTGTTTTCAGGCCCTAATTTTAAAACCGTACTCAGAATGCTCTGAAATTATGTGAGAGACACACTGGATAGGTTATCTCTCCAGACTTGGAATTAAGCTGGCATAACGTCAGGATTTCTATTTAGAGTAGCCCTAAAAGAAAGAATATGCCTTTACTATCCTGAAAGTGTCATATAGCCTTGGTTTCAAGGCCTTAATTTTAAAACCGTACATCAGAATGCTCTGAAATTACCTGAGAGAAACACTGGATAGTGATGTCCCCACCGGACTTGGAATGAAGCTGGCATAACGTCAGGATCCTATTTAGAGTAGCCTGAAAAGAGAATATGCCTTCTGAAAAGAGAAGAATGCCTTTACTAGCCTGAAAAGTGTCAATATAGCCTTGGTTCAAGGCCTTAATTTTAAAACCGTACATCAGAATGCTCTGAATTATGTGAGAGACACACTGGATAGGTGATGTCCCCTCCAGACTTGGAATTAAGCTGGAATAACGTCAGGATTTCTATTTAGAGTAGCCTGAAAAAGAGAAGCTTTGCTTTTACTAGCCTGAAAAGTGTCAATATAGCCTTGGTTTCAAGGCCTTAATTTTAAAACCGTACATCAGAATGCTCTGAAATTACCTGAAGAAACACTGGATAGTGATGTCCCCACCAGACTTGGAATGAAGCTGGCATAACGTCAGGATTCCTATTTAGAGTAGCCTGAAAAGAGAGAATATGCCTTCTGAAAAGAGAGAATATGCCTTACTAGCCTGAAAAAGTGTCAATATAGCCTTGGTTTTAAGGCCCTAATTTAAAACCGTACATCAGAATGCTCTGAAATTATGTGAGAGACACACTGGATAGGTGATGTCTCCTCCAGACTTGGAATGAAGCTGGCATAAACGTCAGGATTCCTATTAAGGTAGCCTGAAAAGAGAAGAATATGCCTTCTGAAAAAGAGAAGAAAATGCCTTTACTAGCCTAAAAAGTGTCAATATAGCCTTTGTTTCAAGGCCTTAATTTTAAAACCGTACATCAGAATGCTCTGAATTACCTGAGAGACACACTGGATAGGTGATGTCTCACCAGACTTGGAATGAAGCTGGATAACGTCAGGATTTCCTATTTAGAGTAGCCTGAAAAGAGAAGAATATGCCTTACTAGCCTGAAAAAGTGTCAATATAGCCTTGGTTTCAAGGCCTTATTTTAAACCGTACATCAGAATGCTCTGAAATTACCTGAGACACTGGATAGTGATGTCCCCACCAGACTTGGAATGAAGCTGGCATAACGTCAGATTCCTATTTAGCGCCTGAAAAGAGAAGAATATGCCTTCTGAAAAAGAGAATATATGCCTTTACTAGCCTGAAAAAGTGTCAATATAGCCTTGGTTTTAAGCCCTAATTTAAAACCGTACATCAATGCTCTGAAATTATTGAGAGACACACTGGATAGGTGATGTCCCTCCTCGACTTGGAATGAAGCTGGCATAACGTCAGATTCCTATTTAGAGTAGCCTGAAAAAAGAAGAATATGCCTTTACTAGCCTGAAAAAGTGTCAATATAGCCTGGGTTTCAAGCCTTAATTTAAAACCGTACATCAGAATGCTCTGAAATTACCTGAGAGAAACACTGGATAGGTGATGTCCCCCCAGACTTGGAATGAAGCTGGCATAACGTCAGTCCTATTTAGAGTAGCCTGAACGAGAGAATATGCCTTCTGAAAAAGAGAAGAATATGCCTTTACTAGCCTGAAAAAGTGTCATATAGCCTTGTTTTAAGGCCTTAATTTAAAACCGTACATCAGAATGCTCTGAAATTACCTGAGAGACACACTGGATAGGTGATGTCTCCTCCAGACTTGGAATGAAGCTGGCATAACGTCAGGATTCCTATTTAGAGTAGCCTGAACAGAGAGAATATGCCTTCTGAAAAAGAGAAGAATATGCTTTACTAGCCTGAAAAGTGTCAATATAGCCTTGGTTTTAAGGCCCTAATTTTAAAACCGTACATCAGAATGCTCTGAAATTATGTGAGAGAACACTGGATAGGTGATGTCTCCTCCAGACTTGGAATTAAGCTGGCATAACGTCAGGATTTCTATTTAGAGTAGCCTGAAAAAGAGAAGAATATGCCTTTACTAGCCTGAAAGTGTCAATATCCTGTTGTCAAGGCCTTAATTTTAAAACCGTACTCAAATGCTCTGAAATTACCTGAGAGAAACACTGGATAGTGTTGTCCCCACCAGACTTGGAATGAAGCTGGCATAACGTCAGGATTCCTATTTAGAGTAGCCTGAAAAAGAGAAGAATATGCCTTCTGAAAAAGAGAAGAATGCCTTACTAGCCTGAAAAAGTGTCAATATAGCCTTGGTTTCAGGCCTTAATTTTAAAACCGTACATCAAATGCTCAATTAGTGAGAGACACACTGGATAGGTTATGTCTCCTCCAGACTTGGAATGAAGCTGGCATAACGTCAGGATTTTATTTAGAGTAGCCTGAAAAAGAGAAGAATATGCCTTTACTAGCCAAAAAGTGTCAATATAGCCTTGGTTTCAAGGCCTTAATTTTAAAACCGTACATCAGATGCTCTGAAATTACCTGAGAGAAACCTGGATTGATGTCCCACCAGACTTGGAATGAAGCTGGCATAACGTCAGGATTCCTATTTAGAGTAGCCTGAAAAAGAAGAATATGCCTTCTGAAAAGAGAAGAATATGCCTTTACTAGCCTGAAAAGTGTCAATATAGCCTTGGTTTCAAGCCCTAATTTTAAACCGTACATCAGAATGCTCTGAAATTACCTGAGAGAAACACTGGATAGGTGATGTCTCCACCAGACTTGGAATGAAGCTGGCATAACGTCAGGATTCCTATTTAGAGTAGCCTGAAAAAAGAGAAGAATGCCTTCTGAAAAAGAGAAGAATGCCTTTACTAGCCTGAAAAAGTGTCAATATAGCCTTGGTTTCAAGGCCTTAATTTTAAAACCGTACATCAGAATGCTCTGAATTACCTGAGAGAAACCCTGGATAGGTGATGTCCTCACCAGACTTGGAATGAAGCTGGCATAACGTCAGGATTCCTATTTAGAGTAGCCCTGAAAAAGAGAAGAATATGCCTTTACTAGCCTGAAAAGTGTCAATATAGCCTGGTTTCAAGGCCTTAATTTTAAAACCGTACATCAGAATGCTCTGAAATTACCTGAGAGAAACACTGGATAGGTGATGTCCCCACCAGACTTGGAATGAAGCTGGCATAACGTCAGGATTCCTATTTAGAGTACCTGAAAAAGAGAAGAATATCCTTCTGAAAAAGAGAAGAATATGCCTTTACTAGCCTGAAAAAGTGTCAATATAGCCTTGGTTTCAAGGCCTTAATTTTAAAACCGTACATCAGAATGCTCTGAAATTACCTGAGAGAAACACTGGATAGGTGATGTCCCCCCCAGACTTGGAAATGAAGCTGGCATAACGTCAGGATTCCTATTTAGAGTAGCCTGAAAAAGAGAAGAATATGCCTTTACTAGCCTGAAAAAGTGTCAATATAGCCTTGGTTTCAAGGCCTTAATTTTAAAACCGTACATCAGAATGCTCTGAAATTACCTGAGAGAACACTGGATAGGTGATGTCCCACCAGACTTGGAATGAAGCTGGCATAACGTCAGGATTCCTATTTAGAGTAGCCTGAAAAGAAGAATATGCCTTCTGAAAAAGAGAAGAATATGCCTTTACTAGCCTGAAAAGTGTCAATATAGCCTTGGTTTCAAGGCCTTAATTTTAAAACCGTACATCAGAATGCTCTGAAATTACCTGAGAGACACACTGGATAGGTGATGTCTCTCCAGACTTGGAATGAAGCTGGCATAACGTCAGGATTCCTATTTAGAGTAGCCTGAAAAAGGAAGAATATGCCTTCTGAAAAGAGAGAATATGCCTTTACTAGCCTGAAAAAGTGTCAATATAGCCTTGGTTTCAAGGCCTTAATTTTAAAACCGTACATCAGAATGCTCTGAAATTACCTGAGAGAAACACTGGATAGGTGATGTCCCCCCAGACTTGGAATGAAGCTGGCATAACGTCAGGATTCCTATTTAGAGTAGCCTGAAAAGAGAAAATATGCCTTCTGAAAAGAGAAGAATATGCCTTTACTAGCCTGAAAAAGTGTCAATATAGCCTTGGTTTCAAGGCCTTAATTTTAAAACCGTACATCAGAATGCTCTGAAATTATGTGAGAGACACACTGGATAGGTGATGTCCTCCTCCAGACTTGGAATGAAGCTGGCATAACGTCAGGATTCCTATTTAGAGTAGCCTGAAAAAGAGAAGAATATGCCTTCTGAAAAAGAGAAGAATATGCCTTTACTAGCCTGAAAAAGTGTCAATATAGCCTTGGTTTCAAGGCCTAATTTTAAAACCGTACATCAGAATGCTCTGAAATTTGTGAGAGACACACTGGATAGGTGATGTCTCCTCCAGACTTGGAATGAAGCTGGCATAACGTCAGATTCCTATTTAGAGTAGCCTGAAAAAGAGAAGAATATGCCTTTACTAGCCTGAAAAGTGTCAATATAGCCTTGTTTCAAGGCCTTAATTTTAAAACCGTACATCAGATGCTCTGAATTACCTGAGAGAACCACTGGATAGGTGATCCCACCAGACTTGAATGAAGCTGGCATAACGTCAGGATTTCTATTTAGAGTAGCCTGAAAAAGAGAAGATATGCCTTCTGAAAAGAGAAGAATATCCTTTACTAGCCTGAAAAAGTGTCAATATAGCCTTGGTTTCAAGGCCTTAATTTTAAACCGTACATCAGAATGCTCTGAAATTACCTGAGAGAAACACTGGATAGGTGATGTCCCCACCAGACTTGGAATGAAGCTGGCATAACGTCAGGATTCCTATTTAGAGTAGCCTGAAAAAGAGAAGAATATGCCTTCTGAAAAAGAGAAGATATGCCTTTACTAGCCTGAAAAGTGTCAATATAGCCTTGGTTTCAAGGCCTTAATTTTAAAACCGTACATCAGAATGCTCTGAATTACCTGAGAGACACACTGGATAGGTGATGTCTCCTCCAGACTTGGAATGAAGCTGGCATAACGTCAGGATTCCTATTTAGAGTAGCCTGAAAAAGAGAAGAATATGCCTTCTGAAAAAGAGAAGAATATGCCTTTACTAGCCTGAAAAGTGTCAATATAGCCTTGGTTTCAAGGCCTTAATTTTAAAACCGTACATCAGAATGCTCTGAAATTATGAGAGACACACTGGATAGGTGATGTCTCCTCCAGACTTGGAATGAAGCTGGCATAACGTCAGGATTTCTATTTAGAGTAGCCTGAAAAAGAGAAGAATTATGCCTTTACTAGCCTGAAAAAGTGTCAATATAGCCTTGGTTTCAAGGCCTTAATTTTAAAACCGTACATCAGAATGCTCTGAATTACCTGAGAAACACTGGATAGGTGATGTCCCCACCAGACTTGGAATGAAGCTGGCATAACGTCAGGATTCCTATTTAGAGTAGCCTGAAAAAGAGAAGAATATGCCTTCTGAAAAGAGAAGAATATGCCTTTACTAGCCTGAAAAAGTGTCAATATAGCCTTGGTTTTAAGGCCTTAATTTTAAACCGTACATCAGAATGCTCTGAAATTACCTGAGAGACACACTGGATAGGTGATGTCTCCTCCAGACTTGGAATGAAGCTGGAATAACGTCAGGATTTTCTATTTAGAGTAGCCTGAAAAGAGAGAAATATGCCTTTACTAGCCTGAAAAAGTGTCAATAGCCTTGGTTTCAAGGCCTTAATTTTAAAACCGTACATCAGAATGCTCTGAAATTACCTGAGAGAACACTGGATAGGTGATGTCCCTCCAGACTTGGAATGAAGCTGGCATAACGTCAGGATTCCTATTTAGAGTAGCCTGAAAAAGAGAAGAATATGCCTTTACTAGCCTGAAAAAGTGTCAATATAGCCTTGGTTTCAAGGCCTTAATTTTAAAACCGTACATCAGAATGCTCTGAAATTACCTGAGAGAAACCTGGATAGGTGATGTCCCCACCAGACTTGAATGAAGCTGGCATAACGTCAGGATTCCTATTTAGAGTAGCCTGAAAAAAGAAGAATATGCCTTCTGAAAAGAGAAGAATATGCCTTTACTAGCCTGAAAAAGTGTCAATATAGCCTTGGTTTCAAGGCCTAATTTTAAAACCGTACATCAGAATGCTCTGAAATTATGTGAGAGACACACTGGATAGGTGATGTCTCCTCCAGACTTGGAATGAAGCTGGATAACGTCAGGATTCCTATTTAGAGTAGCCTGAAAAGAGAAGAATATGCCTTTACTAGCCTGAAAAAGTGTCAATATAGCCTTGGTTTTAAGGCCTTAATTTTAAAACCGTACATCAGAATGCTCTGAAATTACCTGAGAGACACACTGGATAGGTGATGTCCCCACCACTTGGAATGAAGCTGGCATAACGTCAGGATTCCTATTTAGAGTAGCCTAAAAAGAGAAATATGCCTTCTGAAAAAGAGAAGAATATGCCTTTACTAGCCTGAAAAAGTGTCAATATAGCCTTGGTTTCAAGGCCTTATTTTAAAACCGTACATCAGAATGCTCTGAAATTATGTGAGAGACACACTGGATAGGTGATGTCTCCTCCAGACTTGGAATAAGCTGGCATAACGTCAGGATTTCTATTTAGAGTAGCCTGAAAAAGAGAAGAATATGCCTTTACTAGCCTGAAAAAGTGTCAATATAGCCTTGGTTTCAAGGCCTTATTTTAAAACCGTACATCAGAATGCTCTGAAATTACCTGAGAGAACACTGGATAGGTGATGTCCCCACCAGACTTGGAATGAAGCTGGCATAACGTCAGGATTCCTATTTAGAGTAGCCTGAAAAAGAGAAGAATATGCCTTCTGAAAAGAGAAGAATATGCCTTTACTAGCCTGAAAAAGTGTCAATATAGCCTTGGTTTCAAGGCCTAATTTTAAAACCGTACATCAGAATGCTCTGAAATTACCTGAGAGACACACTGGATAGGTGATGTCTCCCACAGACTTGGAATGAAGCTGGCATAACGTCAGGATTCCTATTTAGAGTAGCCTGAAAAGAGAAGAATATGCCTTTACTAGCCTGAAAAAGTGTCAATATAGCCTTGGTTTCAAGGCCTTAATTTTAAACCGTACATCAGAATGCTCTGAAATTACCTGAGAGAAACACTGGATAGGTGATGTCCCCACCAGACTTGGAATGAAGCTGGCATAACGTCAGGATTCCTATTTAGAGTAGCCTGAAAAGAGAAGAATATGCCTTCTGAAAAGAGAAGAATATGCCTTACTAGCCTGAAAAAGTGTCAATATAGCCTTGGTTTCAAGGCCTTAATTTTAAAACCGTACATCAGAATGCTCTGAATTATGTGAGAGACACACTGGATAGGTGATGTCTCCTCCAGACTTGGAATGAAGCTGGCATAACGTCAGGATTCCTATTTAGAGTAGCCTGAAAAGAGAAGAATATGCCTTCTGAAAAGAGAAGAATATGCCTTTACTAGCCTGAAAGTGTCAATATAGCCTTGGTTTCAAGGCCTTAATTTTAAAACCGTACATCAGAATGCTCTGAAATTACCTGAGAGACACACTGGATAGGTGATGTCTCCCCCAGACTTGGAATGAAGCTGGAATAACGTCAGGATTTCTATTTAGAGTAGCCTGAAAAAGAAAGAATATGCCTTTACTAGCCTGAAAAAGTGTCAATATAGCCTTGGTTTCAAGGCCTTAATTTTAAAACCGTACATCAGAATGCTCTGAAATTACCTGAGAGAAACACTGGATAGGTGATGTCCCCACCAGACTTGGAATGAAGCTGGCATAACGTCAGGATTCCTATTTAGAGTAGCCTGAAAAAGAGAAGAATATGCCTCTGAAAAAGAGAAGAATATGCCTTTACTAGCCTGAAAAAGTGTCAATATAGCCTTGGTTTCAAGGCCTTATTTAAAACCGTACATCAGAATGCTCTGAAATTACCTGAGAGACACACTGGATAGGTGATGTCTCCTCCAGACTTGGAATAAGCTGGAATAACGTCAGGATTTCTATTTAGAGTAGCCTGAAAAAGAGAATATGCCTTTACTAGCCTGAAAAAGTGTCAATATAGCCTTGGTTTCAAGGCCTTAATTTTAAAACCGTACATCAGAATGCTCTGAAATTACCTGAGAGAAACACTGGATAGGTGATGTCCCCACCAGACTTGGAATGAAGCTGGCATAACGTCAGGATTCCTATTTAGAGTAGCCTGAAAGAGAAGAATATGCCTTCTGAAAAGAGAAGAATATGCCTTTACTAGCCTGAAAAAGTGTCAATATAGCCTTGGTTTCAAGGCCTAATTTTAAAACCGTACATCAGAATGCTCTGAAATTATGTGAGAGACACACTGGATAGGTGATGTCTCCTCCAGACTTGGAATGAAGCTGGCATAACGTCAGGATTCCTATTTAGAGTAGCCTGAAAAAGAGAATATGCCTTCTGAAAAAGAGAAGAATATGCCTTTACTAGCCTGAAAAAGTGTCAATATAGCCTTGGTTTCAAGGCCTTAATTTTAAAACCGTACATCAGAATGCTCTGAAATTACCTGAGAGAAACACTGGATAGGTGATGTCCCACCAGACTTGGAATGAAGCTGGCATAACGTCAGGATTCCTATTTAGAGTAGCCTGAAAAAGAAGAATATGCCTTTACTAGCCTGAAAAAGTGTCAATATAGCCTGGTTTCAAGGCCTTAATTTTAAAACCGTACATCAGAATGCTCTGAAATTACCTGAGAGAAACACTGGATAGGTGATGTCCCCACCAGACTTGGAATGAAGCTGGCATAACGTCAGGATTCCTATTTAGAGTAGCCTGAAAAAGAGAAGAATATGCTTCTGAAAAAGAGAAGAATATGCCTTTACTAGCCTGAAAAAGTGTCAATATAGCCTTGGTTTCAAGGCCTTAATTTTAAAACCGTACATCAGAATGCTCTGAAATTACCTGAGAGAACACTGGATAGGTGATGTCTCCTCCAGACTTGGAATGAAGCTGGCATAACGTCAGGATTCCTATTTAGAGTAGCCTGAAAAAGAGAAGAATATGCCTTTACTAGCCTGAAAAAGTGTCAATATAGCCTTGGTTTCAAGGCCTTAATTTTAAAACCGTACATCAGAATGCTCTGAAATTACCTGAGAGAAACACTGGATAGGTGATGTCCCCACCAGACTTGGAATGAAGCTGGCATAACGTCAGGATTCCTATTTAGAGTAGCCTGAAAAAGAGAAGAATATGCCTTCTGAAAGAGAAGAATATGCCTTTACTAGCCTGAAAAAGTGTCAATATAGCCTTGGTTTCAAGGCCTTAATTTTAAAACCGTACATCAGAATGCTCTGAAATTATGTGAGAGACACACTGGATAGGTGATGTCCCCTCCAGACTTGGAATGAAGCTGGCATAACGTCAGGATTCCTATTTAGAGTAGCCTGAAAAAGAGAAGAATATGCCTTCTGAAAAAGAGAAGAATATGCCTTTACTAGCCTGAAAAAGTGTCAATATAGCCTTGGTTTCAAGGCCTTAATTTTAAAACCGTACATCAGAATGCTCTGAAATTACCTGAGAGAAACACTGGATAGGTGATGTCTCACCAGACTTGGAATGAAGCTGGCATAACGTCAGGATTCCTATTTAGAGTAGCCTGAAAAAGAGAAGAATATGCCTTTACTAGCCTGAAAAAGTGTCAATATAGCCTTGGTTTCAAGGCCTTAATTTTAAAACCGTACATCAGAATGCTCTGAAATTACCTGAGAGAAACACTGGATAGGTGATGTCCCCCAGACTTGGAATGAAGCTGGCATAACGTCAGGATTCCTATTTAGAGTAGCCTGAAAAAGAGAAGAATATGCCTTCTGAAAAGAGAAGAATATGCCTTTACTAGCCTGAAAAGTGTCAATATAGCCTTGGTTTCAAGGCCTTAATTTTAAAACCGTACATCAGAATGCTCTGAAATTACCTGAGAGACACACTGGATAGGTGATGTCTCCTCCAGACTTGGAATGAAGCTGGCATAACGTCAGGATTCCTATTTAGAGTAGCCTGAAAAGAGAGAAGAATATGCCTTTACTAGCCTGAAAAAGTGTCAATATAGCCTTGGTTTCAAGGCCTTAATTTTAAAACCGTACATCAGAATGCTCTGAAATTACCTGAGAGAAACACTGGATAGGTGATGTCCCTCCAGACTTGGAATGAAGCTGGCATAACGTCAGGATTCCTATTTAGAGTAGCCTGAAAAAGAGAAGAATATGCCTTTACTAGCCTGAAAAAGTGTCAATATAGCCTTGGTTTCAAGGCCTTAATTTTAAAACCGTACATCAGAATGCTCTGAAATTACCTGAGAGACACACTGGATAGGTGATGTCTCCTCCAGACTTGGAATGAAGCTGGCATAACGTCAGGATTCCTATTTAGAGTAGCCTGAAAAAGAGAAGAATATGCCTTCTGAAAAAGAGAATATGCCTTTACTAGCCTGAAAAAGTGTCAATATAGCCTTGGTTTCAAGGCCTTAATTTTAAAACCGTACATCAGAATGCTCTGAAATTACCTGAGAGACACACTGGATAGGTGATCTCCACCAGACTTGGAATGAAGCTGGCATAACGTCAGGATTCCTATTTAGAGTAGCCTGAAAAAGAGAAGAATATGCCTTCTGAAAAAGAGAAGAATATGCCTTTACTAGCCTGAAAAAGTGTCAATATAGCCTTGGTTTCAAGGCCTTAATTTTAAAACCGTACATCAGAATGCTCTGAAATTACCTGAGAGAAACACTGGATAGGTGATGTCTCCTCCAGACTTGGAATGAAGCTGGCATAACGTCAGGATTCCTATTTAGAGTAGCCTGAAAAAGAGAAGAATATGCCTTTACTAGCCTGAAAAAGTGTCAATATAGCCTTGGTTTCAAGGCCTTAATTTTAAAACCGTACATCAGAATGCTCTGAAATTACCTGAGAGACACACTGGATAGGTGATGTCTCCTCCAGACTTGGAATGAAGCTGGCATAACGTCAGGATTCCTATTTAGAGTAGCCTGAAAAAGAGAAGAATATGCCTTTACTAGCCTGAAAAAGTGTCAATATAGCCTTGGTTTCAAGGCCTTAATTTTAAAACCGTACATCAGAATGCTCTGAAATTACCTGAGAGAAACACTGGATAGGTGATGTCCCCACCAGACTTGGAATGAAGCTGGCATAACGTCAGGATTCCTATTTAGAGTAGCCTGAAAAAGAGAAGAATATGCCTTCTGAAAAAGAGAAGAATATGCCTTTACTAGCCTGAAAAAGTGTCAATATAGCCTTGGTTTCAAGGCCTTAATTTTAAAACCGTACATCAGAATGCTCTGAAATTACCTGAGAGACACTGGATAGGTGATGTCTCCTCCAGACTTGGAATGAAGCTGGCATAACGTCAGGATTCCTATTTAGAGTAGCCTGAAAAAGAGAAGAATATGCCTTCTGAAAAAGAGAAGAATATGCCTTTACTAGCCTGAAAAAGTGTCAATATAGCCTTGGTTTCAAGGCCTTAATTTTAAAACCGTACATCAGAATGCTCTGAAATTACCTGAGAGACACACTGGATAGGTGATGTCTCCTCCAGACTTGGAATGAAGCTGGATAACGTCAGGATTCCTATTTAGAGTAGCCTGAAAAAGAGAAGAATATGCCTTTACTAGCCTGAAAAAGTGTCAATATAGCCTTGGTTTCAAGGCCTTAATTTTAAAACCGTACATCAGAATGCTCTGAAATTACCTGAGAGACACACTGGATAGGTGATGTCCCTCCAGACTTGGAATGAAGCTGGCATAACGTCAGGATTCCTATTTAGAGTAGCCTGAAAAAGAGAAGAATATGCCTTTACTAGCCTGAAAAAGTGTCAATATAGCCTTGGTTTCAAGGCCTAATTTTAAAACCGTACATCAGAATGCTCTGAAATTACCTGAGAGAACACTGGATAGGTGATGTCTCCTCCAGACTTGGAATGAAGCTGGCATAACGTCAGGATTCCTATTTAGAGTAGCCTGAAAAAGAAGAATATGCCTTCTGAAAAAGAGAAGAATATGCCTTTACTAGCCTGAAAAAGTGTCAATATAGCCTTGGTTTCAAGGCCTTAATTTTAAAACCGTACATCAGAATGCTCTGAAATTACCTGAGAGACACACTGGATAGGTGATGTCCCACCAGACTTGGAATGAAGCTGGCATAACGTCAGGATTCTATTTAGAGTAGCCTGAAAAAGAGAAGAATATGCCTTTACTAGCCTGAAAAAGTGTCAATATAGCCTTGGTTTCAAGGCCTTAATTTTAAAACCGTACATCAGAATGCTCTGAAATTACCTGAGAGACACACTGGATAGGTGATGTCTCCACCAGACTTGGAATGAAGCTGGCATAACGTCAGGATTCCTATTTAGAGTAGCCTGAAAAGAGAAGAATATGCCTTCTGAAAAAGAAAGAATATGCCTTTACTAGCCTGAAAAAGTGTCAATATAGCCTTGGTTTCAAGGCCTTAATTTTAAAACCGTACATCAGAATGCTCTGAAATTACCTGAGAGACACACTGGATAGGTGATGTCTCCTCCAGACTTGGAATGAAGCTGGCATAACGTCAGGATTCCTATTTAGAGTAGCCTGAAAAAGAGAAGAATATGCCTTTACTAGCCTGAAAAAGTGTCAATATAGCCTTGGTTTCAAGGCCTTAATTTTAAAACCGTACATCAGAATGCTCTGAAATTACCTGAGAGACACACTGGATAGGTGATGTCTCCTCCAGACTTGGAATGAAGCTGGCATAACGTCAGGATTCCTATTTAGAGTAGCCTGAAAAAGAGAAGAATATGCCTTTACTAGCCTGAAAAAGTGTCAATATAGCCTTGGTTTCAAGGCCTTAATTTTAAAACCGTACATCAGAATGCTCTGAAATTACCTGAGAGACACACTGGATAGGTGATGTCCCCTCCAGACTTGGAATGAAGCTGGCATAACGTCAGGATTCCTATTTAGAGTAGCCTGAAAAAGAGAAGAATATGCCTTCTGAAAAAGAAAGAATATGCCTTTACTAGCCTGAAAAAGTGTCAATATAGCCTTGGTTTCAAGGCCTTAATTTTAAAACCGTACATCAGAATGCTCTGAAATTACCTGAGAGACACACTGGATAGGTGATGTCTCCTCCAGACTTGGAATGAAGCTGGATAACGTCAGGATTTCTATTTAGAGTAGCCTGAAAAAGAGAAGAATATGCCTTTACTAGCCTGAAAAAGTGTCAATATAGCCTTGGTTTCAAGGCCTTAATTTTAAAACCGTACATCAGAATGCTCTGAAATTACCTGAGAGAAACACTGGATAGGTGATGTCCCTCCAGACTTGGAATGAAGCTGGCATAACGTCAGGATTCCTATTTAGAGTAGCCTGAAAAAGAGAAGAATATGCCTTTACTAGCCTGAAAAAGTGTCAATATAGCCTTGGTTTCAAGGCCTTAATTTTAAAACCGTACATCAGAATGCTCTGAAATTACCTGAGAGACACACTGGATAGGTGATGTCTCCACCAGACTTGGAATGAAGCTGGCATAACGTCAGGATTCCTATTTAGAGTAGCCTGAAAAAGAGAAGAATATGCCTTCTGAAAAAGAGAAGAATATGCCTTTACTAGCCTGAAAAAGTGTCAATATAGCCTTGGTTTCAAGGCCTTAATTTTAAAACCGTACATCAGAATGCTCTGAAATTACTGAGAGACACACTGGATAGGTGATGTCTCCTCCAGACTTGGAATGAAGCTGGCATAACGTCAGGATTTCTATTTAGAGTAGCCTGAAAAAGAGAAGAATATGCCTTTACTAGCCTGAAAAAGTGTCAATATAGCCTTGGTTTCAAGGCCTTAATTTTAAAACCGTACATCAGAATGCTCTGAAATTATGTGAGAGACACACTGGATAGGTGATGTCCCCTCCAGACTTGGAATGAAGCTGGCATAACGTCAGGATTCCTATTTAGAGTAGCCTGAAAAAGAGAAGAATATGCCTTTACTAGCCTGAAAAGTGTCAATATAGCCTTGGTTTCAAGGCCTTAATTTTAAAACCGTACATCAGAATGCTCTGAAATTACCTGAGAGAAACACTGGATAGGTGATGTCTCCTCCAGACTTGGAATGAAGCTGGCATAACGTCAGGATTCCTATTTAGAGTAGCCTAAAAAGAGAAGAATATGCCTTCTGAAAAAGAGAAGAATATGCCTTTACTAGCCTGAAAAAGTGTCAATATAGCCTTGGTTTCAAGGCCTTAATTTTAAAACCGTACATCAGAATGCTCTGAAATTACCTGAGAGACACTGGATAGGTGATGTCTCCTCCAGACTTGGAATGAAGCTGGCATAACGTCAGGATTCCTATTTAGAGTAGCCTGAAAAAGAGAAGAATATGCCTTTACTAGCCTGAAAAAGTGTCAATATAGCCTTGGTTTCAAGGCCTTAATTTTAAAACCGTACATCAGAATGCTCTGAAATTACCTGAGAGAAACACTGGATAGGTGATGTCCCTCCAGACTTGGAATGAAGCTGGCATAACGTCAGGATTCCTATTTAGAGTAGCCTGAAAAAGAGAAAATATGCCTTTGAAAAGAGAAGAATATGCTTTACTAGCCTGAAAAAGTGTCAATATAGCCTTGGTTTCAAGGCCTTAATTTTAAAACCGTACATCAGAATGCTCTGAAATTACCTGAGAGAACACTGGATAGGTGATGTCCCCACCAGACTTGGAATGAAGCTGGCATAACGTCAGGATTCCTATTTAGAGTAGCCTGAAAAGAGAAGAATATGCCTTCTGAAAAAGAGAAGAATATGCCTTTACTAGCCTGAAAAAGTGTCAATATAGCCTTGGTTTCAAGGCCTTAATTTTAAACCGTACATCAGAATGCTCTGAAATTATGTGAGAGACACACTGGATAGGTGATGTCTCCTCCAGACTTGGAATGAAGCTGGCATAACGTCAGGATTCCTATTTAGAGTAGCCTGAAAAAGAGAAGAATATGCCTTCTGAAAAAGAGAAGAATATGCCTTTACTAGCCTGAAAAAGTGTCAATATAGCCTTGGTTTCAAGGCCTTAATTTTAAAACCGTACATCAGAATGCTCTGAAATTATGAGAGACACACTGGATAGGTGATGTCTCCTCCAGACTTGGAATGAAGCTGGCATAACGTCAGGATTTCTATTTAGAGTAGCCTGAAAAAGAGAAGAATATGCCTTTACTAGCCTGAAAAAGTGTCAATATAGCCTTGGTTTCAAGGCCTTAATTTTAAAACCGTACATCAGAATGCTCTGAAATTACCTGAGAGAACACTGGATAGGTGATGTCCCCTCCAGACTTGGAATGAAGCTGGCATAACGTCAGGATTCCTATTTAGAGTAGCCTGAAAAAGAGAAGAATATGCCTTCTGAAAAAGAGAAGAATATGCCTTTACTAGCCTGAAAAAGTGTCAATATAGCCTTGGTTTCAGGCCTTAATTTTAAAACCGTACATCAGAATGCTCTGAAATTACCTGAGAGACACACTGGATAGGTGATGTCCCCTCCAGACTTGGAATGAAGCTGGAATAACGTCAGGATTCTATTTAGAGTAGCCTGAAAAAGAGAAGAATATGCCTTTACTAGCCTGAAAAAGTGTCAATATAGCCTTGGTTTCAAGGCCTTAATTTTAAAACCGTACATCAGAATGCTCTGAAATTACCTGAGAGACCACTGGATAGGTGATGTCCCACCAGACTTGGAATGAAGCTGGCATAACGTCAGGATTCCTATTTAGAGTAGCCTGAAAAAGAGAAGAATATGCCTTTACTAGCCTGAAAAAGTGTCAATATAGCCTTGGTTTCAAGGCCTTAATTTTAAAACCGTACATCAGAATGCTCTGAAATTACCTGAGAGAACACTGGATAGGTGATGTCCCCTCCAGACTTGGAATGAAGCTGGCATAACGTCAGGATTCCTATTTAGAGTAGCCTGAAAAAGAGAAGAATATGCCTTCTGAAAAGAGAAGAATATGCCTTTACTAGCCTGAAAAAGTGTCAATATAGCCTTGGTTTCAAGGCCTTAATTTTAAAACCGTACATCAGAATGCTCTGAAATTACCTGAGAGACACACTGGATAGGTGATGTCTCCTCCAGACTTGGAATGAAGCTGGCATAACGTCAGGATTCCTATTTAGAGTAGCCTGAAAAAGAGAAGAATATGCCTTTACTAGCCTGAAAAAGTGTCAATATAGCCTTGGTTTCAAGGCCCTAATTTTAAAACCGTACATCAGAATGCTCTGAAATTATGTGAGAGAAACACTGGATAGGTGATGTCTCCTCCAGACTTGGAATGAAGCTGGCATAACGTCAGGATTCCTATTTAGAGTAGCCTGAAAAAGAGAAGAATATGCCTTCTGAAAAGAAGAATATGCCTTTACTAGCCTGAAAAAGTCAATATAGCCTTGTTTCAAGGCCTTAATTTTAAAACCGTACATCAGAATGCTCTGAAATTACCTGAGAGAACACTGGATAGGTGATGTCTCCTCCAGACTTGGAATGAAGCTGGATAACGTCAGGATTCCTATTTAGAGTAGCCTGAAAAAGAGAAGAATATGCCTTTACTAGCCTGAAAAAGTGTCAATATAGCCTTGGTTTCAAGGCCTTAATTTTAAAACCGTACATCAGAATGCTCTGAAATTACCTGAGAGAAACACTGGATAGGTGATGTCCCCACCAGACTTGGAATGAAGCTGGCATAACGTCAGGATTCCTATTTAGAGTAGCCTGAAAAAGAGAATATGCCTTCTGAAAAAGAGAAGAATATGCCTTTACTAGCCTGAAAAAGTGTCAATATAGCCTTGGTTTCAAGGCCTTAATTTTAAAACCGTACATCAGAATGCTCTGAAATTATGTGAGAGACACACTGGATAGGTGATGTCTCCTCCAGACTTGGAATGAAGCTGGCATAACGTCAGGATTCCTATTTAGAGTAGCCTGAAAAAGAGAAGAATATGCCTTTACTAGCCTGAAAAAGTGTCAATATAGCCTTGGTTTCAAGGCCTTAATTTTAAAACCGTACATCAGAATGCTCTGAAATTACCTGAGAGAACACTGGATAGGTGATGTCTCCACCAGACTTGGAATGAAGCTGGCATAACGTCAGGATTCCTATTTAGAGTAGCCTGAAAAAGAGAATATGCCTTCTGAAAAGAGAAGAATATGCCTTTACTAGCCTGAAAAAGTGTCAATATAGCCTTGGTTTCAAGGCCTTAATTTTAAAACCGTACATCAGAATGCTCTGAAATTACCTGAGAGACACACTGGATAGGTGATGTCTCCTCCAGACTTGGAATGAAGCTGGCATAACGTCAGGATTCCTATTTAGAGTAGCCTGAAAAAGAGAAGAATATGCCTTCTGAAAAAGAGAAGAATATGCCTTTACTAGCCTGAAAAAGTGTCAATATAGCCTTGGTTTCAAGGCCTTAATTTTAAAACCGTACATCAGAATGCTCTGAAATTACCTGAGAGACACACTGGATAGGTGATGTCTCCTCCAGACTTGGAATGAAGCTGGCATAACGTCAGGATTCCTATTTAGAGTAGCCTGAAAAAGAGAAGAATTATGCCTTTACTAGCCTGAAAAAGTGTCAATATAGCCTTGGTTTCAAGGCCTTAATTTTAAAACCGTACATCAGAATGCTCTGAAATTACCTGAGAGAAACACTGGATAGGTGATGTCTCCTCCAGACTTGGAATGAAGCTGGCATAACGTCAGGATTCCTATTTAGAGTAGCCTGAAAAAGAGAAGAATATGCCTTTACTAGCCTGAAAAAGTGTCAATATAGCCTTGGTTTCAAGGCCTTAATTTTAAAACCGTACATCAGAATGCTCTGAAATTACCTGAGAGAAACACTGGATAGGTGATGTCCCACCAGACTTGGAATGAAGCTGGCATAACGTCAGGATTCTATTTAGAGTAGCCTGAAAAAGAGAAGAATATGAAAGAATATGCCTTTACTAGCCTGAAAAAGTGTCAATATAGCCTTGGTTTAAGGCCTTAATTTTAAAACCGTACATCAGAATGCTCTGAAATTACCTGAGAGAAACACTGGATAGGTGATGTCTCCTCCAGACTTGGAATGAAGCTGGCATAACGTCAGGATTCCTATTTAGAGTAGCCTGAAAAAGAGAAGAATATGCCTTCTGAAAAAGAGAAGAATATGCCTTTACTAGCCTGAAAAAGTGTCAATATAGCCTTGGTTTCAAGGCCTTAATTTTAAAACCGTACATCAGAATGCTCTGAAATTACCTGAGAGACACCTGGATAGGTGATGTCTCCTCCAGACTTGGAATGAAGCTGGCATAACGTCAGGATTCCTATTTAGAGTAGCCTGAAAAAGAGAAGAATATGCCTTTACTAGCCTGAAAAAGTGTCAATATAGCCTTGGTTTCAAGGCCTTAATTTTAAAACCGTACATCAGAATGCTCTGAAATTACCTGAGAGAAACACTGGATAGGTGATGTCTCCTCCAGACTTGGAATGAAGCTGGCATAACGTCAGGATTCCTATTTAGAGTAGCCTGAAAAAGAGAAGAATATGCCTTTACTACTAGCCTGAAAAAGTGTCAATATAGCCTTGGTTTCAAGGCCTTAATTTTAAAACCGTACATCAGAATGCTCTGAAATTACCTGAGAGAAACACTGGATAGGTGATGTCCCCCCAGACTTGGAATGAAGCTGGCATAACGTCAGGATTCCTATTTAGAGTAGCCTGAAAAGAGAAGAATATGCCTTCTGAAAAGAGAAGAATATGCCTTTACTAGCCTGAAAAAGTGTCAATATAGCCTTGGTTTCAAGGCCTAATTTTAAAACCGTACATCAGAATGCTCTGAAATTACCTGAGAGACACACTGGATAGGTGATGTCTCCTCCAGACTTGGAATGAAGCTGGCATAACGTCAGGATTCTATTTAGAGTAGCCTGAAAAGAGAAGAATATGCCTTTACTAGCCTGAAAAAGTGTCAATATAGCCTTGGTTTAAGGCCTTAATTTTAAAACCGTACATCAGAATGCTCTGAAATTACCTGAGAGACAACACTGGATAGGTGATGTCTCCACCAGACTTGGAATGAAGCTGGCATAACGTCAGGATTCCTATTTAGAGTAGCCTGAAAAAGAGAAGAATATGCCTTCTGAAAAAGAGAATATGCCTTTACTAGCCTGAAAAAGTGTCAATATAGCCTTGGTTTCAAGGCCTTAATTTTAAAACCGTACATCAGAATGCTCTGAAATTACCTGAGAGAACACACTGGATAGGTGATGTCTCCTCCAGACTTGGAATGAAGCTGGAATAACGTCAGGATTTCTATTTAGAGTAGCCTGAAAAAGAAGAATATGCCTTTACTAGCCTGAAAAAGTGTCAATATAGCCTTGGTTTCAAGGCCTTAATTTTAAACCGTACATCAGAATGCTCTGAAATTACCTGAGAGAAACACTGGATAGGTGATGTCCCCACCAGACTTGGAATGAAGCTGGCATAACGTCAGGATTCCTATTTAGAGTAGCCTGAAAAGAGAATATGCCTTCTGAAAAAGAGAAGAATATGCCTTTACTAGCCTGAAAAAGTGTCAATATAGCCTTGGTTTCAAGGCCTTAATTTTAAAACCGTACATCAGAATGCTCTGAAATTATTGAGAGACACACTGGATAGGTGATGTCTCCTCCAGACTTGGAATTAAGCTGGAATAACGTCAGGATTCTATTTAGAGTAGCCTGAAAAAGAGAAATATGCCTTTACTAGCCTGAAAAAGTGTCAATATAGCCTTGGTTTCAAGGCCTTAATTTTAAAACCGTACATCAGAATGCTCTGAAATTACCTGAGAGAACACTGGATAGGTGATGTCCCACCAGACTTGGAATGAAGCTGGCATAACGTCAGGATTCCTATTTAGAGTAGCCTGAAAAAGAGAAGAATATGCCTTCTGAAAAAGAGAAGAATATGCCTTTACTAGCCTGAAAAAGTGTCAATATAGCCTTGGTTTCAAGGCCTTAATTTTAAACCGTACATCAGAATGCTCTGAAATTACCTGAGAGAAACACTGGATAGGTGATGTCCCCTCCAGACTTGGAATGAAGCTGGCATAACGTCAGGATTCCTATTTAGAGTAGCCTGAAAGAGAGAATATGCCTTCTGAAAAAGAAAGAATATGCCTTTACTAGCCTGAAAAAGTGTCAATATAGCCTTGGTTTCAAGGCCTTAATTTAAAACCGTACATCAGAATGCTCTGAAATTACCTGAGAGAAACACTGGATAGGTGATGTCCCTCCAGACTTGGAATGAAGCTGGCATAACGTCAGGATTCCTATTTAGAGTAGCCTGAAAAAGAGAAGAATATGCCTTTACTAGCCTGAAAAAGTGTCAATATAGCCTTGGTTTCAAGGCCTTAATTTTAAAACCGTACATCAGAATGCTCTGAAATTACCTGAGAGAACACTGGATAGGTGATGTCCCCTCCAGACTTGGAATGAAGCTGGCATAACGTCAGGATTCCTATTTAGAGTAGCCTGAAAAAGAGAAGAATATGCCTTCTGAAAAAGAGAAGAATATGCCTTTACTAGCCTGAAAAAGTGTCAATATAGCCTTGGTTTCAAGGCCTTAATTTTAAAACCGTACATCAGAATGCTCTGAAATTATGTGAGACACACTGGATAGGTGATGTCTCCTCCAGACTTGGAATAAGCTGGCATAACGTCAGGATTCCTATTTAGAGTAGCCTGAAAAAGAGAAGAATATGCCTTTACTAGCCTGAAAAAGTGTCAATATAGCCTTGGTTTCAAGGCCTTAATTTTAAAACCGTACATCAGAATGCTCTGAAATTACCTGAGAGAAACACTGGATAGGTGATGTCTCCTCCAGACTTGGAATGAAGCTGGCATAACGTCAGGATTCCTATTTAGAGTAGCCTGAAAAAGAGAAGAATATGCCTTTACTAGCCTGAAAAAGTGTCAATATAGCCTTGGTTTCAAGGCCTTAATTTTAAAACCGTACATCAGAATGCTCTGAAATTACCTGAGAGACACACTGGATAGGTGATGTCTCCTCCAGACTTGGAATGAAGCTGGCATAACGTCAGGATTCCTATTTAGAGTAGCCTGAAAAAGAGAAGAATATGCCTTCTGAAAAAGAGAGAATACCTTCTAGCCTGAAAAAGTGTCAATATAGCCTTGGTTTCAAGGCCTTATTTTAAAACCGTACATCAGAATGCTCTGAAATTCTGAGAGACACACTGGATAGGTGATGTCTCCTCCAGACTTGGAATGAAGCTGGCATAACGTCAGGATTTCTATTTAGAGTAGCCTGAAAAAGAGAAGAATATGCCTTTACTAGCCTGAAAAAGTGTCAATATAGCCTTGGTTTCAAGGCCTTAATTTTAAAACCGTACATCAGAATGCTCTGAAATTACCTGAGAGAAACACTGGATAGGTGATGTCCCCACCAGACTTGGAATGAAGCTGGCATAACGTCAGGATTCCTATTTAGAGTAGCCTGAAAAGAGAGAATATGCCTCTGAAAAAGAGAAGAATATGCCTTTACTAGCCTGAAAAAGTGTCAATATAGCCTTGGTTTCAAGGCCTTAATTTTAAAACCGTACATCAGAATGCTCTGAAATTACCTGAGAGACACACTGGATAGGTGATGTCTCCTCCAGACTTGGAATGAAGCTGGCATAACGTCAGGATTCCTATTTAGAGTAGCCTGAAAAAGAGAAGAATATGCCTTCTGAAAAAGAGAGAATAGCCTGAAAAAGTGTCAATATAGCCTTGGTTTCAAGGCCTTAATTTTAAAACCGTACATCAGAATGCTCTGAAATTACCTGAGAGAACACTGGATAGGTGATGTCTCCTCCAGACTTGGAATGAAGCTGGCATAACGTCAGGATTCCTATTTAGAGTAGCCTGAAAAAGAAAGAATATGCCTTTACTAGCCTGAAAAAGTGTCAATATAGCCTTGGTTTCAAGGCCTTAATTTTAAAACCGTACATCAGAATGCTCTGAAATTACCTGAGAGAAACACTGGATAGGTGATGTCCCCACCAGACTTGGAATGAAGCTGGCATAACGTCAGGATTCCTATTTAGAGTAGCCTGAAAAAGAGAAGAATATGCCTTCTGAAAAAGAGAAGAATATGCCTTTACTAGCCTGAAAAAGTGTCAATATAGCCTTGGTTTCAAGGCCTTAATTTTAAAACCGTACATCAGAATGCTCTGAAATTACCTGAGAGAACACTGGATAGGTGATGTCTCTCCAGACTTGGAATGAAGCTGGCATAACGTCAGGATTCCTATTTAGAGTAGCCTGAAAAAGAGAAGAATATGCCTTTACTAGCCTGAAAAAGTGTCAATATAGCCTTGGTTTCAAGGCCTAATTTTAAAACCGTACATCAGAATGCTCTGAAATTACCTGAGAGACACACTGGATAGGTGATGTCTCCTCCAGACTTGGAATGAAGCTGGCATAACGTCAGGATTCCTATTTAGAGTAGCCTGAAAAGAGAAGAATATGCTTCTGAAAAAGAGAAATGCCTTTACTAGCCTGAAAAAGTGTCAATATAGCCTTGGTTTCAAGGCCTTAATTTTAAAACCGTACATCAGAATGCTCTGAAATTACCTGAGAGACACACTGGATAGGTGATGTCTCCTCCAGACTTGGAATGAAGCTGGCATAACGTCAGGATTCTATTTAGAGTAGCCTGAAAAAGAGAAGAATATGCCTTTACTAGCCTGAAAAAGTGTCAATATAGCCTTGGTTTCAAGGCCTTAATTTTAAAACCGTACATCAGAATGCTCTGAAATTACCTGAGAGAACACTGGATAGGTGATGTCCCACCAGACTTGGAATGAAGCTGGCATAACGTCAGGATTCCTATTTAGAGTAGCCTGAAAGAGAAGAATATGCCTTCTGAAAAAGAGAAGAATATGCCTTTACTAGCCTGAAAAAGTGTCAATATAGCCTTGGTTTCAAGGCCTTAATTTTAAAACCGTACATCAGAATGCTCTGAAATTACCTGAGAGACACACTGGATAGGTGATGTCTCCTCCAGACTTGGAATGAAGCTGGCATAACGTCAGGATTCCTATTTAGAGTAGCCTGAAAAAGAGAAGAATATGCCTTTACTAGCCTGAAAAGTGTCAATATAGCCTTGGTTTCAAGGCCTTAATTTTAAACCGTACATCAGAATGCTCTGAAATTACCTGAGAGAACACTGGATAGGTGATGTCCCCACCAGACTTGGAATGAAGCTGGCATAACGTCAGGATTCCTATTTAGAGTAGCCTGAAAAGAGAAGAATATGCCTTTACTAGCCTGAAAAAGTGTCAATATAGCCTTGGTTTCAAGGCCTTAATTTTAAAACCGTACATCAGAATGCTCTGAAATTACCTGAGAGAAACACTGGATAGGTGATGTCCTCCACCAGACTTGGAATGAAGCTGGCATAACGTCAGGATTCCTATTTAGAGTAGCCTGAAAAAGAGAAGAATATGCCTTCTGAAAAAGAGAAGAATATGCCTTTACTAGCCTGAAAAAGTGTCAATATAGCCTTGGTTTCAAGGCCTTAATTTTAAAACCGTACATCAGAATGCTCTGAAATTATGTGAGACACACTGGATAGGTGATGTCTCCTCCAGACTTGGAATGAAGCTGGCATAACGTCAGGATTTCTATTTAGAGTAGCCTGAAAAGAGAAGAATATGCCTTTACTACCTGAAAAAGTGTCAATATAGCCTTGGTTTCAAGGCCTTAATTTTAAAACCGTACATCAGAATGCTCTGAAATTACCTGAGAGACACACTGGATAGGTGATGTCTCCTCCAGACTTGGAATGAAGCTGGCATAACGTCAGGATTCCTATTTAGAGTAGCCTGAAAAAGAGAAGAATATGCCTTCTGAAAAGAGAGAATACCTTTACTAGCCTGAAAAAGTGTCAATATAGCCTTGGTTTCAAGGCCTTAATTTTAAAACCGTACATCAGAATGCTCTGAAATACCTGAGAGAAACACTGGATAGGTGATGTCTCCTCCAGACTTGGAATGAAGCTGGCATAACGTCAGGATTCCTATTTAGAGTAGCCTGAAAAGAGAGAATATGCCTTTACTAGCCTGAAAAAGTGTCAATATAGCCTTGGTTTCAAGGCCTTAATTTTAAAACCGTACATCAGAATGCTCTGAAATTACCTGAGAGACACACTGGATAGGTGATGTCCCCACCAGACTTGGAATGAAGCTGGCATAACGTCAGGATTCCTATTTAGAGTAGCCTGAAAAAGAGAAGAATATGCCTTCTGAAAAAGAGAAGAATATGCCTTTACTAGCCTGAAAAAGTGTCAATATAGCCTTGGTTTCAAGGCCTTAATTTTAAAACCGTACATCAGAATGCTCTGAAATTACCTGAGAGACACACTGGATAGGTGATGTCTCCTCCAGACTTGGAATGAAGCTGGCATAACGTCAGGATTCCTATTTAGAGTAGCCTGAAAAAGAGAAGAATATGCCTTTACTAGCCTGAAAAAGTGTCAATATAGCCTTGGTTTCAAGGCCTTAATTTTAAAACCGTACATCAGAATGCTCTGAAATACCTGAGAGAACACTGGATAGGTGATGTCCCCACCGACTTGGAATGAAGCTGGCATAACGTCAGGATTCCTATTTAGAGTAGCCTGAAAAAGAGAAGATGCCTTCTGAAAAAGAGAAATATGCCTTTACTAGCCTGAAAAAGTGTCAATATAGCCTTGGTTTCAAGGCCTTAATTTTAAAACCGTACATCAGAATGCTCTGAATTATGTGGAGACACACTGGATAGGTGATGTCTCCTCCAGACTTGGAATGAAGCTGGCATAACGTCAGGATTCCTATTAGAGTAGCCTGAAAAGAAAGAATATGCCTTCTGAAAAGAGAAGATATGCCTTTACTAGCCTGAAAAAGTGTCAATATAGCCTTGGTTTTAAGGCCTTAATTTTAAAACCGTACATCAGAATGCTCTGAAATTATGTGAGAGACACACTGGATAGGTGATGTCTCCTCCAGACTTGGAATGAAGCTGGCATAACGTCAGGATTTCTATATTAGAGTAGCCTGAAAAAGAGAAGAATATGCCTTTACTAGCCTGAAAAGTGTCAATATAGCCTTGGTTTCAAGGCCTTAATTTTAAAACCGTACATCAGAATGCTCTGAATTACCTGAGAGACACACTGGATAGGTGATGTCCTCCAGACTTGGAATGAAGCTGGCATAACGTCAGGATTCCTATTTAGAGTAGCCTGAAAAAGAGAAGAATATGCCTTCTGAAAAGAGAAGAATATGCCTTTACTAGCCTGAAAAAGTGTCAATATCCTTGGTTTCAAGGCCTTAATTTTAAAACCGTACATCAGAATGCTCTGAAATTACCTGAGAGACACACTGGATAGGTGATGTCTCCTCCAGACTTGGAATGAAGCTGGCATAACGTCAGGATTCCTATTTAGAGTAGCCTGAAAAAGAGAAGAATATGCCTTTACTAGCCTGAAAAAGTGTCAATATAGCCTTGGTTTCAAGGCCTTAATTTTAAAACCGTACATCAGAATGCTCTGAAATTACCTGAGAGAACACTGGATAGGTGATGTCCCCACCAGACTTGGAATGAAGCTGGCATAACGTCAGGATTCCTATTTAGAGTAGCCTGAAAAAGAGAAGAATATGCCTTCTGAAAAAGAGAAGAATATGCCTTTACTAGCCTGAAAAAGTGTCAATATAGCCTTGGTTTCAAGGCCTTAATTTTAAAACCGTACATCAGAATGCTCTGAAATTACCTGAGAGACACACTGGATAGGTGATGTCTCCTCCAGACTTGGAATGAAGCTGGCATAACGTCAGGATTCCTATTTAGAGTAGCCTGAAAAAGAAGAATATGCCTTCTGAAAAAGAGAAGAATATGCCTTTACTAGCCTGAAAAGTGTCAATATAGCCTTGGTTTCAAGGCCTTAATTTTAAAACCGTACATCAGAATGCTCTGAAATTACCTGAGAGAAACACTGGATAGGTGATGTCTCCTCCAGACTTGGAATGAAGCTGGCATAACGTCAGGATTCCTATTTAGAGTAGCCTGAAAAAGAGAAGAATATGCCTTTACTAGCCTGAAAAAGTGTCAATATAGCCTTGGTTTCAAGGCCTTAATTTTAAAACCGTACATCAGAATGCTCTGAAATTACCTGAGAGAAACACTGGATAGGTGATGTCCCCACCAGACTTGGAATGAAGCTGGCATAACGTCAGGATTCCTATTTAGAGTAGCCTGAAAAAGAAAGAATATGCCTTCTGAAAAAGAGAAGAATATGCCTTTACTAGCCTGAAAAAGTGTCAATATAGCCTTGGTTTCAAGGCCTTAATTTTAAAACCGTACATCAGAATGCTCTGAAATTACCTGAGAGACACACTGGATAGGTGATGTCCCTCCAGACTTGGAATGAAGCTGGCATAACGTCAGGATTCCTATTTAGAGTAGCCTGAAAAAGAGAAGAATATGCCTTTACTAGCCTGAAAAAGTGTCAATATAGCCTTGGTTTAAGGCCTTAATTTTAAAACCGTACATCAGAATGCTCTGAAATTACCTGAGAGACACACTGGATAGGTGATGTCTCCTCCAGACTTGAATGAAGCTGGCATAACGTCAGGATTCCTATTTAGAGTAGCCTGAAAAAGAGAATATGCCTTCTGAAAAGAAAGATATGCCTTTACTAGCCTGAAAAAGTGTCAATATAGCCTTGGTTTCAAGGCCTTAATTTTAAAACCGTACATCAGAATGCTCTGAAATTACCTGAGAGACACACTGGATAGGTGATGTCTCCTCCAGACTTGGAATGAAGCTGGCATAACGTCAGGATTCCTATTTAGAGTAGCCTGAAAAAGAGAGAATATGCCTTTACTAGCCTGAAAAAGTGTCAATATAGCCTTGGTTTCAAGGCCTTAATTTTAAAACCGTACATCAGAATGCTCTGAAATTACCTGAGAGAAACACTGGATAGGTGATGTCCCCACCAGACTTGGAATGAAGCTGGCATAACGTCAGGATTCCTATTTAGAGTAGCCTGAAAAAGAAAGATATGCCTTCTGAAAAAGAGAAGATATGCCTTTACTAGCCTGAAAAAGTGTCAATATAGCCTTGGTTTCAAGGCCTTAATTTTAAAACCGTACATCAGAATGCTCTGAAATTACCTGAGAGACACACTGGATAGGTGATGTCTCCTCCAGACTTGGAATGAAGCTGGCATAACGTCAGGATTCCTATTTAGAGTAGCCTGAAAAAGAGAAGAATATGCCTTTACTAGCCTGAAAAAGTGTCAATATAGCCTTGGTTTCAGGCCTTAATTTTAAAACCGTACATCAGAATGCTCTGAAATTACCTGAGAGACACACTGGATAGGTGATGTCCCCTCCAGACTTGGAATGAAGCTGGCATAACGTCAGGATTCCTATTTAGAGTAGCCTGAAAAAGAGAAGAATAAAAGAGAAGAATATGCCTTTACTAGCCTGAAAAAGTGTCAATATAGCCTTGGTTTTCAAGGCCTTAATTTTAAAACCGTACATCAGAATGCTCTGAAATTACTGAGAGAAACACTGGATAGGTGATGTCTCCTCCAGACTTGGAATGAAGCTGGCATAACGTCAGGATTCCTATTTAGAGTAGCCTGAAAAGAGAAGAATATGCCTTCTGAAAAAGAGAAGAATATGCCTTTACTAGCCTGAAAAAGTCAATATAGCCTTGGTTTCAAGGCCTTAATTTTAAAACCGTACATCAGAATGCTCTGAAATTACCTGAGAGAACACTGGATAGGTGATGTCTCCTCACCAGACTTGGAATGAAGCTGGCATAACGTCAGGATTCCTATTTAGAGTAGCCTGAAAAAGAGAAGAATATGCCTTTACTAGCCTGAAAAAGTGTCAATATAGCCTTGGTTTCAAGGCCTTAATTTTAAAACCGTACATCAAATGCTCTGAAATTACCTGAGAGAAACACTGGATAGGTGATGTCCCACCAGACTTGGAATGAAGCTGGCATAACGTCAGGATTCCTATTTAGAGTAGCCTGAAAAAGAGAAGAATATGCCTTCTGAAAAAGAGAAGAATATGCCTTTACTAGCCTGAAAAAGTGTCAATATAGCCTTGGTTTTAAGGCCTTAATTTTAAAACCGTACATCAGAATGCTCTGAAATTATGAGAGACACACTGGATAGGTGATGTCTCCTCCAGACTTGGAATGAAGCTGGCATAACGTCAGGATTCCTATTTAGAGTAGCCTGAAAAAGAGAAGAATATGCCTTCTGAAAAAGAGAAGAATATGCCTTTACTAGCCTGAAAAAGTGTCAATATAGCCTTGTTTCAAGGCCTTAATTTTAAAACCGTACATCAGAATGCTCTGAAATTACCTGAGAGAACACTGGATAGGTGATGTCCCTCCAGACTTGGAATGAAGCTGGCATAACGTCAGGATTCCTATTTAGAGTAGCCTGAAAAAGAGAAGAATATGCCTTTACTAGCCTGAAAAAGTGTCAATATAGCCTTGGTTTCAAGGCCTAATTTTAAAACCGTACATCAGAATGCTCTGAAATTACCTGAGAGAAACACTGGATAGGTGATGTCCCCACCAGACTTGGAATGAAGCTGGCATAACGTCAGGATTCCTATTTAGAGTAGCCTGAAAAAGAGAAGAATATGCCTTCTGAAAAAGAAGAATATGCCTTTACTAGCCTGAAAAAGTGTCAATATAGCCTTGTTTTAAGGCCCTAATTTTAAAACCGTACATCAGAATGCTCTGAAATTACCTGAGAGACACACTGGATAGGTGATGTCTCCTCCAGACTTGGAATGAAGCTGGCATAACGTCAGGATTCCTATTTAGAGTAGCCTGAAAAAAGAGAAGATATGCCTTTACTAGCCTGAAAAAGTGTCAATATAGCCTTGGTTCAAGGCCTTAATTTTAAAACCGTACATCAGAATGCTCTGAAATTACCTGAGAGAAACACTGGATAGGTGATGTCCCACCAGACTTGGATGAAGCTGGCATAACGTCAGGATTCCTATTTAGAGTAGCCTGAAAAGAGAAGAATATGCCTTCTAAAAGAGAAGAATATGCCTTTACTAGCCTGAAAAAGTGTCAATAGCCTTGGTTTTAAGGCCTTAATTTTAAAACCGTACATCAGAATGCTCTGAAATTACTGAGAGACACACTGGATAGGTGATGTCTCCTCCAGACTTGGAATGAAGCTGGAATAACGTCAGGATTCTATTTAGAGTAGCCTGAAAAGAGAAGAATATGCCTTTACTAGCCTGAAAAAGTGTCAATATAGCCTTGGTTTCAAGGCCTTAATTTTAAACCGTACATCAGAATGCTCTGAAATTACTGAGAGAACCACTGGATAGGTGATGTCCCTCCAGACTTGGAATGAAGCTGGCATAACGTCAGGATTCCTATTTAGAGTAGCCTGAAAAAGAGAATATGCCTTTACTAGCCTGAAAAAGTGTCAATATAGCCTTTTTTCAAGGCCTAATTTTAAAACCGTACATCATGCTCTGAAATTACCTGAGAGAAACACTGGATAGGTGATGTCTCCTCCAGACTTGGAATGAAGCTGGCATAACGTCAGGATTCCTATTTAGAGTAGCCTGAAAAAGAGAAGAATATGCCTTCTGAAAAAGAGAAGAATATGCCTTTACTAGCCTGAAAAAGTGTCAATATAGCCTTGGTTTCAAGGCCTTAATTTTAAAACCGTACATCAGAATGCTCTGAAATTACCTGAGAGACACACTGGATAGGTGATGTCTCCTCCAGACTTGGAATGAAGCTGCATAACGTCAGGATTCCTATTTAGAGTAGCCTGAAAAAGAGAAGAATATGCCTTTACTAGCCTGAAAAAGTGTCAATATAGCCTTGGTTTCAAGGCCTTAATTTTAAAACCGTACATCAGAATGCTCTGAAATTATGAGAGACACACTGGATAGGTGATGTCTCCTCCAGACTTGGAATGAAGCTGGAATAACGTCAGGATTTCTATTTAGAGTAGCCTGAAAAGAGATATCCTGAAAAAGAGAAAATATGCCTTTACTAGCCTGAAAAAGTGTCAATATAGCCTTGGTTTCAAGGCCTTAATTTTAAAACCGTACATCAGAATGCTCTGAAATTATGAGAGACACACTGGATAGGTGATGTCTCCTCCAGACTTGGAATGAAGCTGGCATAACGTCAGGATTCCTATTTAGAGTAGCCTGAAAAAGAAAGAATATGCCTTTACTAGCCTGAAAAGTGTCAATATAGCCTTGGTTTCAAGGCCTTAATTTTAAAACCGTACATCAGAATGCTCTGAAATTACTGAGAGAACACTGGATAGGTGATGTCCCTCCCAGACTTGGAATGAAGCTGGCATAACGTCAGGATTCCTATTTAGAGTAGCCTGAAAAGAGAAGAATATGCCTTCTGAAAAGAGAAGAATATGCCTTTACTAGCCTGAAAAGTGTCAATATAGCCTTGGTTTCAAGGCCTATTTTAAAACCGTACATCAGAATGCTCTGAAATTATGTGAGAGACACACTGGATAGGTGATGTCTCCTCCAGACTTGGAATGAAGCTGGCATAACGTCAGGATTCCTATTTAGAGTAGCCTGAAAAGAGAAGAATATGCCTTTACTAGCCTGAAAAGTGTCAATATAGCCTTGGTTTCAAGGCCTTATTTTAAACCGTACATCAGAATGCTCTGAAATTACCTGAGAGAAACACTGGATAGGTGATGTCCCCTCCAGACTTGGAATGAAGCTGGCATAACGTCAGGATTCCTATTTAGAGTAGCCTGAAAAAGAGAAGAATATGCCTTCTGAAAAGAGAAGAATATGCCTTTACTAGCCTGAAAAGTGTCAATATAGCCTTGTTTTCAAGGCCTTAATTTTAAAACCGTACATCAGAATGCTCTGAAATTACCTGAGAGACACACTGGATAGGTGATGTCTCCTCCAGACTTGGAATGAAGCTGGCATAACGTCAGGATTCCTATTTAGAGTAGCCTGAAAAAGAGAAGAATATGCCTTCTGAAAAAGAGAAGAATATGCCTTTACTAGCCTGAAAAAGTGTCAATATAGCCTTGGTTTTCAAGGCCTCTAATTTTAAAACCGTACATCAGAATGCTCTGAAATTACCTGAGAGCACACTGGATAGGTGATGTCTCCTCCAGACTTGGAAGAAGCTGGCATAACGTCAGGATTCTATTTAGAGTAGCCTGAAAAAGAAAAATATGCCTTTACTAGCCTGAAAAAGTGTCAATATAGCCTTGGTTTCAAGGCCTTAATTTTAAAACCGTACATCAGAATGCTCTGAAATTACCTGAGAGAAACACTGGATAGGTGATGTCCCCTCCAGACTTGGAATGAAGCTGGCATAACGTCAGGATTCCTATTTAGAGTAGCCTGAAAAGAGAAGAATATGCCTTCTGAAAAAGAGAAGAATATGCCTTTACTAGCCTGAAAAAGTGTCAATATAGCCTTGGTTTCAAGGCCTTAATTTTAAAACCGTACATCAGAATGCTCTGAAATTACCTGAGAGACACACTGGATAGGATGTCTCCTCCAGACTTGGAATGAAGCTGGCATAACGTCAGGATTCCTATTTAGAGTAGCCTGAAAAGAGAAGAATATGCCTTTACTAGCCTGAAAAAGTGTCAATATAGCCTTGGTTTCAAGGCCTTAATTTAAAAACCGTACATCAGAATGCTCTGAAATTACCTGAGAGAAACACTGGATAGTGATGTCCCCTCCAGACTTGGAATGAAGCTGGCATAACGTCAGGATTTCTATTTAGAGTAGCCTGAAAAAGAGAAGAATATGCCTTCTGAAAGAGAAATATGCCTTTACTAGCCTGAAAAAGTGTCAATATAGCCTTGGTTTTCAAGGCCTTAATTTTAAAACCGTACATCAGAATGCTCTGAAATTATGTGAGAGACACACTGGATAGGTGATGTCTCCTCCAGACTTGAATGAAGCTGGCATAACGTCAGGATTCCTATTTAGAGTAGCCTGAAAAGAGAAGAATATGCCTTCTGAAAAAGAGAATATGCCTTTACTAGCCTGAAAAAGTGTCATATAGCCTTGGTTTCAAGGCCTTAATTTTAAAACCGTACATCAGAATGCTCTGAAATTACCTGAGAGAAACACTGGATAGGTGATGTCCCCTCCAGACTTGGAATGAAGCTGGCATAACGTCAGGATTCCTATTTAGAGTAGCCTGAAAAAGAGAAGAATATGCCTTTACTAGCCTGAAAAGTGTCAATATAGCCTTGGTTTCAAGGCCTTAATTTTAAAACCGTACATCAGAATGCTCTGAAATTACCTGAGAGAACACTGGATAGGTGATGTCCCCACCAGACTTGGAATGAAGCTGGCATAACGTCAGGATTCCTATTTAGAGTAGCCTGAAAAAGAGAAGAATATGCCTTCTGAAAAAGAGAAGAATATGCCTTTACTAGCCTGAAAAGTGTCAATATAGCCTTGTTTTAAGGCCTTAATTTTAAAACCGTACATCAGAATGCTCTGAAATTACCTGAGAGACACACTGGATAGGTGATGTCTCCTCCAGACTTGGAATGAAGCTGGCATAACGTCAGGATTCCTATTTAGAGTAGCCTGAAAAAGAGAAGAATATGCCTTTACTAGCCTGAAAAAGTGTCAATATAGCCTTGGTTTTAAGGCCTTAATTTTAAAACCGTACATCAGAATGCTCTGAAATTACCTGAAGAACACTGGATAGGTGATGTCTCCTCCAGACTTGGAATGAAGCTGGCATAACGTCAGGATTCCTATTTAGAGTAGCCTGAAAAGAAAGAATATGCCTTCTGAAAAAGAGAAGAATATGCCTTTACTAGCCTGAAAAAGTGTCAATATAGCCTTGGTTTCAAGGCCTTAATTTTAAAACCGTACATCAGAATGCTCTGAAATTACCTGAGAGACACACTGGATAGGTGATGTCTCCTCCAGACTTGGAATGAAGCTGGCATAACGTCAGGATTCCTATTTAGAGTAGCCTGAAAAAGAGAAGAATATGCCTTTACTAGCCTGAAAAAGTGTCAATATAGCCTTGGTTTCAAGGCCTTAATTTTAAAACCGTACATCAGAATGCTCTGAAATTACCTGAGAGACACACTGGATAGGTGATGTCCCCTCCAGACTTGGAATGAAGCTGGCATAACGTCAGGATTCCTATTTAGAGTAGCCTGAAAAGAGAGAATATGAATATGCCTTTACTAGCCTGAAAAGTGTCAATATAGCCTTGGTTTCAAGGCCTTAATTTTAAAACCGTACATCAGAATGCTCTGAAATTACCTGAGAGACACACTGGATAGGTGATGTCCCCACCAGACTTGGAATTAAGCTGGCATAACGTCAGGATTTCTATTTAGAGTAGCCTGAAAAAGAGAAGAATATGCCTTTACTAGCCTGAAAAAGTGTCAATATAGCCTTGGTTTCAAGGCCTTAATTTTAAAACCGTACATCAGAATGCTCTGAAATTACCTGAGAGACACACTGGATAGGTGATGTCTCCTCCAGACTTGGAATGAAGCTGGCATAACGTCAGGATTCCTATTTAGAGTAGCCTGAAAAAGAGAAGAATATGCCTTCTGAAAAAGAGAAGAATATGCCTTTACTAGCCTGAAAAAGTGTCAATATAGCCTTGGTTTCAAGGCCTTAATTTTAAAACCGTACATCAGAATGCTCTGAAATTACCTGAGAGACACACTGGATAGGTGATGTCTCCTCCAGACTTGGAATGAAGCTGGCATAACGTCAGGATTCCTATTTAGAGTAGCCTGAAAAAGAGAAGAATATGCCTTCTGAAAAAGAGAAGAATATGCCTTTACTAGCCTGAAAAAGTGTCAATATAGCCTTGGTTTTCAAGGCCTTAATTTTAAAACCGTACATCAGAATGCTCTGAAATTACCTGAGAGAAACACTGGATAGGTGATGTCCCCCCCAGACTTGGAATGAAGCTGGCATAACGTCAGGATTCTATTTAGAGTAGCCTGAAAAAGAGAAGAATATGCCTTTACTAGCCTGAAAAAGTGTCAATATAGCCTTGGTTTCAAGGCCTTAATTTTAAAACCGTACATCAGAATGCTCTGAAATTACCTGAGAGACACACTGGATAGGTGATGTCTCCTCCAGACTTGGAATGAAGCTGGCATAACGTCAGGATTCCTATTTAGAGTAGCCTGAAAAAGAGAAGAATATGCCTTCTGAAAAAGAGAAGAATATGCCTTTACTAGCCTGAAAAAGTGTCAATATAGCCTTGGTTTCAAGGCCTTAATTTTAAAACCGTACATCAGAATGCTCTGAAATTACTGAGAGAACACTGGATAGGTGATGTCTCCTCCAGACTTGGAATGAAGCTGGCATAACGTCAGGATTCCTATTTAGAGTAGCCTGAAAAAGAGAAGAATATGCCTTCTGAAAAAGAGAAGAATATGCCTTTACTAGCCTGAAAAAGTGTCAATATAGCCTTGGTTTCAAGGCCTTAATTTTAAAACCGTACATCAGAATGCTCTGAAATTACCTGAGAGAAACACTGGATAGGTGATGTCTCCTCCAGACTTGGAATGAAGCTGGCATAACGTCAGGATTTCTATTTAGAGTAGCCTGAAAAAGAGAAGAATATGCCTTTACTAGCCTGAAAAAGTGTCAATATAGCCTTGGTTTCAAGGCCTTAATTTTAAAACCGTACATCAGAATGCTCTGAAATTACCTGAGAGAACACTGGATAGGTGATGTCCCCCCAGACTTGGAATGAAGCTGGCATAACGTCAGGATTCCTATTTAGAGTAGCCTGAAAAAGAGAAGATATGCCTTCTGAAAAAGAGAAGAATGCCTTTACTAGCCTGAAAAAGTGTCAATATAGCCTTGGTTTCAAGGCCTTAATTTTAAAACCGTACATCAGAATGCTCTGAAATACCTGAGAGACACACTGGATAGGTGATGTCTCCTCCAGACTTGGAATGAAGCTGGCATAACGTCAGGATTCCTATTTAGAGTAGCCTGAAAAAGAGAAGAATATGCCTTCTGAAAAAGAGAGAATATGCCTTTACTAGCCTGAAAAAGTGTCAATATAGCCTTGGTTTCAAGGCCTTAATTTTAAAACCGTACATCAGAATGCTCTGAAATACCTGAGAGACACACTGGATAGGTGATGTCTCCTCCAGACTTGGAATGAAGCTGGCATAACGTCAGGATTTCTATTTAGAGTAGCCTGAAAAAGAGAAGAATATGCCTTTACTAGCCTGAAAAAGTGTCAATATAGCCTTGGTTTCAAGGCCTTAATTTTAAACCGTACATCAGAATGCTCTGAAATTACTGAGAGAAACACTGGATAGGTGATGTCTCCTCCAGACTTGGAATTAAGCTGGCATAACGTCAGGATTTCTATTTAGAGTAGCCTGAAAAAGAGAAGAATATGCCTTCTACTAGCTGAAAAAGTGTCAATATAGCCTTGGTTTCAAGGCCTTAATTTTAAAACCGTACATCAGAATGCTCTGAAATTACCTGAGAGACACACTGGATAGGTGATGTCCTCCTCCAGACTTGGAATGAAGCTGGCATAACGTCAGGATTCCTATTTAGAGTAGCCTGAAAAGAGAAGAATATGCCTTCTGAAAAAGAAGAATATGCCTTTACTAGCCTGAAAAAGTGTCAATATAGCCTTGGTTTCAAGGCCTTAATTTTAAAACCGTACATCAGAATGCTCTGAATTAGTGAGAGACACACTGGATAGGTGATGTCTCCTCCAGACTTGGAATGAAGCTGGCATAACGTCAGGATTCCTATTTAGAGTAGCCTGAAAAGAGAAGATATGCCTTCTGAAAAAGAAAGAATCCTTTACTAGCCTGAAAAAGTGTCAATATAGCCTTGGTTTCAAGCCTTAATTTTAAAACCGTACATCAGAATGCTCTGAAATATACCTGAGAGAAACACTGGATAGGTGATGTCTCCACCAGACTTGGAATGAAGCTGGCATAACGTCAGGATTCCTATTTAGAGTAGCCTGAAAAGAGAAGAATATGCTTCTGAAAAAGAGAAGAATATGCCTTTACTAGCCTGAAAAAGTGTCAATATAGCCTTGTTTTCAGGCCCTAATTTAAAACCGTACATCAGAATGCTCTGAAATTACCTGAGAGACACACTGGATAGGTGATGTCTCCTCCAGACTTGGAATGAAGCTGGCATAACGTCAGGATTCCTATTTAGAGTAGCCTGAAAAAGAGAAGAATATGCCTTCTGAAAAAGAGAAGAATATGCCTTTACTAGCCTGAAAAAGTGTCAATATAGCCTTGGTTTCAAGGCCTTAATTTTAAAACCGTACATCAGAATGCTCTGAATTACCTGAGAGACACACTGGATAGGTGATGTCTCCTCCAGACTTGGAATGAAGCTGGCATAACGTCAGGATTCCTATTTAGAGTAGCCTGAAAAAGAGAAGATATGCCTTCTGAAAAAGAGAAGAATGCCTTTACTAGCCTGAAAAAGTGTCAATATAGCCTTGGTTTCAAGGCCTAATTTTAAAACCGTACATCAGAATGCTCTGAAATTACCTGAGAGACACACTGGATAGGTGATGTCTCCTCCAGACTTGGAATGAAGCTGGCATAACGTCAGGATTCCTATTTAGAGTAGCCTGAAAAAGAGAAGAATATGCCTTTACTAGCCTGAAAAAGTGTCAATATAGCCTTGGTTTCAAGGCCTTAATTTTAAAACCGTACATCAGAATGCTCTGAAATTACCTGAGAGAAACACTGGATAGGGATGTCCCCCAGACTTGGAATGAAGCTGGAATAACGTCAGGATTCCTATTTAGAGTAGCCTGAAAAAGAGAAGAATATGCCTTTACTAGCCTGAAAAAGTGTCAATATAGCCTTGGTTTCAAGGCCTTAATTTTAAAACCGTACATCAGAATGCTCTGAAATTACCTGAGAGACACTGGATAGGTGATGTCTCCTCCAGACTTGGAATGAAGCTGGCATAACGTCAGGATTCCTATTTAGAGTAGCCTAAAAAGAGAAGAATATGCCTTCTGAAAAAGAGAAGAATATGCCTTTACTAGCCTGAAAAAGTGTCAATATAGCCTTGGTTTCAAGGCCTTAATTTTAAACCGTACATCAGAATGCTCTGAAATACCTGAGAGAAACACTGGATAGGTGATGTCTCCCCAGACTTGGAATGAAGCTGGCATAACGTCAGGATTCCTATTTAGAGTAGCCTGAAAAAGAGAAGATATGCTTCTGAAAGAGAAGAATATGCCTTTACTACCTGAAAAAGTGTCAATATAGCCTTGGTTCAAGGCCTAATTTTAAAACCGTACATCAGAATGCTCTGAAATACCTGAGAGACACACTGGATAGGTGATGTCTCCTCCAGACTTGGAATGAAGCTGGCATAACGTCAGGATTTCTATTTAGAGTAGCCTGAAAAAGAGAAGAATATGCCTTTACTAGCCTGAAAAAGTGTCAATATAGCCTTGGTTTCAAGGCCTTAATTTTAAAACCGTACATCAGAATGCTCTGAAATTACCTGAGAGAACACTGGATAGGTGATGTCTCCTCCAGACTTGGAATGAAGCTGGCATAACGTCAGGATTTCTATTTAGAGTAGCCTGAAAAAGAGAAGAATATGCCTTTACTAGCCTGAAAAAGTGTCAATATAGCCTTGGTTTCAAGGCCTTAATTTTAAACCGTACATCAGAATGCTCTGAAATTACCTGAGAGACACACTGGATAGGTGATGTCTCCTCCAGACTTGGAATGAAGCTGGCATAACGTCAGGATTCCTATTTAGAGTAGCCTGAAAGAGAAGAATATGCCTTCTGAAAAAGAGAAGAATATGCCTTTACTAGCCTGAAAAAGTGTCAATATAGCCTTGGTTTCAAGGCCTTAATTTTAAAACCGTACATCAGAATGCTCTGAAATTACTGTGAGAGACACTGGATAGGTGATGTCTCCTCCAGACTTGGAATGAAGCTGGCATAACGTCAGGATTCCTATTTAGAGTAGCCTGAAAAGAGAAGAATATGCCTCTGAAAAAGAGAAGAATATGCCTTTACTAGCCTGAAAAAGTGTCAATATAGCCTTGGTTTCAAGCCTTAATTTAAAACCGTACATCAGAATGCTCTGAAATTACCTGAGAGAAACACTGGATAGGTGATGTCCCTCCAGACTTGGAATGAAGCTGGCATAACGTCAGGATTCCTATTTAGAGTAGCCTGAAAAAGAGAAGAATATGCCTTCTGAAAAGAGAGAATATGCCTTTACTAGCCTGAAAAGTGTCAATATAGCCTTGGTTTTAGGCCTTAATTTTAAAACCGTACATCAGAATGCTCTGAAATTACTGAGAGAGACACACTGGATAGGTGATGTCTCCTCCAGACTTGGAATGAAGCTGGCATAACGTCAGGATTCCTATTTAGAGTAGCCTGAAAAAGAGAAGAATATGCCTGAAAAAGAAAGAATATGCTTTACTAGCCTGAAAAAGTGTCAATATAGCCTTGGTTCAAGGCCTTAATTTTAAAACCGTACATCAGAATGCTCTGAAATTATGTGAGAGACACACTGGATAGGTGATGTCTCCTCCAGACTTGGAATGAAGCTGGCATAACGTCAGGATTCCTATTAGTAGCCTGAAAAAGAGAAGAATATCCTTCTGAAAAAGAGAAGAATATGCCTTTACTAGCCTGAAAAGTGTCAATATAGCCTTGGTTTCAAGGCCTTAATTTTAAAACCGTACATCAGAATGCTCTGAAATTACCTGAGAGACACACTGGATAGGTGATGTCTCCTCCAGACTGGAATAAGCTGGCATAACGTCAGGATTCTATTTAGAGTAGCCTGAAAAAGAGAAGAATATGCCTTTACTAGCCTGAAAAAGTGTCAATATAGCCTTGGTTTCAAGGCCTTAATTTTAAAACCGTACATCAGAATGCTCTGAAATTACCTGAGAGAAACACTGGATAGGTGATGTCCCTCCAGACTTGGAATGAAGCTGGCATAACGTCAGGATTCCTATTTAGAGTAGCCTGAAAAAGAGAAGAATATGCCTTCTGAAAAAGAGAAGAATATGCCTTTACTAGCCTGAAAAAGTGTCAATATAGCCTTGGTTTTAAGGCCCTAATTTTAAAACCGTACATCACAATGCTCTGAAATTATGTGAGAGACACACTGGATAGGTGATGTCCCCACCAGGCTTGGAATGAAGCTGGCATAACGTCAGGATTCCTATTTAGAGTAGCCTAAAAAAGAGAAGAATATGCCTTCATAAAAAGAGAAGAATATGCCTTTACTAGCCTGAAAAAGTGTCAATATAGCCTTGGTTTTAGGCCCTAATTTTAAAACCGTACATCAGAATGCTCTGAAATTATGTGAGAGACACACTGGATAGGTGATGTCTCATGCAGACTTGGAATGAAGCTGGCATAACGTCAGGATTCCTATTTAGAGTGGCCTGAAAAAGAGAAGAATATGCTTTCTGAAAAAGAGAAGAATATGCCTTTACTAGCCTGAAAAAGTGTCAATATAGCCTTGGTTTCAAGGCCTTAATTTTAAAACCGTACATCAGAATGCTCTGAAATTACCTGAGAGAAACACTGGATAGGTGATGTCTCCTCCAGACTTGGAATGAAGCTGGCATAACGTCAGGATTCCTATTTAGAGTAGCCTGAAAAGAGAAGAATATGCCTTCTGAAAAAGAGAAGAATATGCCTTTACTAGCCTGAAAAAGTGTCAATATAGCCTTGGTTTCAAGGCCCTAATTTTAAAACCGTACATCAGAATGCTCTGAAATTATGTGAGAGACACACTGGATAGGTGATGTCTCCTCCAGACTTGGAATGAAGCTGGATAACGTCAGGATTTCTATTTAGAGTAGCCTGAAAAAGAGAAGAATATGCCTTTACTAGCCTGAAAAAGTGTCAATATAGCCTTGGTTTCAAGGCCTTAATTTTAAAACCGTACATCAGAATGCTCTGAAATTACTGAGAGAAACACTGGATAGGTGATGTCCCCACCAGACTTGGAATGAAGCTGGCATAACGTCAGGATTCCTATTTAGAGTAGCCTGAAAAAGAGAAGAATATGCCTTCTGAAAAAGAGAAGAATATGCCTTTACTAGCCTGAAAAAGTGTCAATATAGCCTTGGTTTTAAGGCCTTAATTTTAAAACCGTACATCAGAATGCTCTGAAATTATGTGAGAGACACACTGGATAGGTGATGTCTCCTCCAGACTTGGAATGAAGCTGGCATAACGTCAGGATTCCTATTTAGAGTAGCCTGAAAAAGAGAAGATATGCCTCTGAAAAAGAAGAATATGCCTTTACTAGCCTGAAAAAGTGTCAATATAGCCTTGGTTTAAGGCCTAATTTTAAAACCGTACATCAGAATGCTCTGAAATTATGTGAGAGACACACTGGATAGGTGATGTCTCCTGCAGACTTGGAATGAAGCTGGCATAACGTCAGGATTCCTATTTAGAGTGGCCTGAAAAAGAGAAGAATATGCTTTCTGAAAAAGAGAAGAATATGCCTTTACTAGCCTGAAAAAGTGTCAATATAGCCTTGGTTTCAAGGCCTTAATTTTAAAACCGTACATCAGAATGCTCTGAAATTACCTGAGAGAAACACTGGATAGGTGATGTCCCCACCAGACTTGGAATGAAGCTGGCATAACGTCAGGATTCCTATTTAGAGTAGCCTGAAAAAGAGAAGAATATGCCTTCTGAAAAAGAGAAGAATATGCCTTTACTAGCCTGAAAAAGTGTCAATATAGCCTTGGTTTTAAGGCCCTAATTTTAAAACCGTACATCAGAATGCTCTGAAATTATGTGAGAGACACACTGGATAGGTGATGTCTCCACCAGACTTGGAATGAAGCTGGAATAACGTCAGGATTTCTATTTAGAGTAGCCTGAAAAAGAGAAGAATATGCCTTTACTAGCCTGAAAAAGTGTCAATATAGCCTTGGTTTCAAGGCCTTAATTTTAAAAACGTACATCAGAATGCTCTGAAATTACCTGAGAGAAACACTGGATAGGTGATGTCCCCACCAGACTTGGAATGAAGCTGGCATAACGTCAGGATTCCTATTTAGAGTAGCCTGAAAAAGAGAAGAATATGCCTTCTGAAAAAGAGAAGAATATGCCTTTACTAGCCTGAAAAAGTGTCAATATAGCCTTGGTTTCAAGGCCTTAATTTTAAAACCGTACATCAGAATGCTCTGAAATTATGTGAGAGACACACTGGATAGGTGATGTCTCCTCCAGACTTGGAATGAAGCTGGCATAACGTCAGGATTCCTATTTAGAGTAGCCTGAAAAAGAGAAGATATGCCTTCTGAAAAAGAGAAGAATATGCCTTTACTAGCCTGAAAAAGTGTCAATATAGCCTTGTTTTAAGGCCTAATTTTAAAACCGTACATCAGAATGCTCTGAAATTATGTGAGAGACACACTGGATAGGTGATGTCTCCTCCAGACTTGGAATGAAGCTGGCATAACGTCAGGATTCCTATTTAGAGTAGCCTGAAAAAGAGAAGAATATGCCTTCTGAAAAAGAGAAGAATATGCCTTTACTAGCCTGAAAAAGTGTCAATATAGCCTTGGTTTCAAGGCCTTAATTTTAAAACCGTACATCAGAATGCTCTGAAATTACTGAGAGACACACTGGATAGGTGATGTCTCCTCCAGACTTGGAATGAAGCTGGATAACGTCAGGATTTCTATTTAGAGTAGCCTGAAAAAGAGAAGAATATGCCTTTACTAGCCTGAAAAAGTGTCAATATAGCCTTGGTTTCAAGGCCTTAATTTAAAACCGTACATCAGAATGCTCTGAAATTATGTGAGAGACAACTGGATAGGTGATGTCTCCTCCAGACTTGGAATGAAGCTGGCATAACGTCAGGATTCCTATTTAGAGTAGCCTGAAAAAGAGAAGAATATGCCTTCTGAAAAAGAGAAGAATATGCCTTTACTAGCCTGAAAAAGTGTCAATATAGCCTTGGTTTCAAGGCCTTAATTTTAAACCGTACATCAGAATGCTCTGAAATTATGTGAGAGACACACTGGATAGGTGATGTCTCCTCCAGACTTGGAATGAAGCTGGCATAACGTCAGGATTCTATTTAGAGTAGCCTGAAAAAGAGAAGAATATGCCTTCTGAAAAGAGAAGAATATGCCTTTACTAGCCTGAAAAAGTGTCAATATAGCCTTGGTTTAAGGCCTAATTTTAAAACCGTACATCAGAATGCTCTGAAATTATGTGAGAGACACACTGGATAGGTGATGTCTCCTCCAGACTTGGAATGAAGCTGGCATAACGTCAGGATTCCTATTTAGAGTAGCCTGAAAAAGAGAAGAATATGCTTCTGAAAAAGAGAAGAATATGCCTTTACTAGCCTGAAAAAGTGTCAATATAGCCTTGGTTTCAAGGCCTAATTTTAAAACCGTACATCAGAATGCTCTGAAATTACCTGAGAGAAACACTGGATAGGTGATGTCCCCTCCAGACTTGGAATGAAGCTGGCATAACGTCAGGATTCCTATTTAGAGTAGCCTGAAAAAGAGAAGAATATGCCTTCTGAAAAAGAGAAGAATATGCCTTTACTAGCCTGAAAAAGTGTCAATATAGCCTTGGTTTCAAGGCCTTAATTTTAAAACCGTACATCAGAATGCTCTGAATTATGTGAGAGAACACTGGATAGGTGATGTCCCCACCAGACTTGGAATGAAGCTGGCATAACGTCAGGATTCCTATTTAGAGTAGCCTGAAAAAGAGAAGAATATGCCTTCTGAAAAAAGAGAAGAATATGCCTTTACTAGCCTGAAAAAGTGTCAATATAGCCTTGGTTTCAAGGCCCTAATTTTAAAACCGTACATCAGAATGCTCTGAAATTATGTGAGAGACACACTGGATAGGTGATGTCTCCTCCAGACTTGGAATGAAGCTGGCATAACGTCAGGATTCTATTTAGAGTAGCCTGAAAAAGAGAAGAATATGCCTTTACTAGCCTGAAAAAGTGTCAATATAGCCTTGGTTTCAAGGCCTTAATTTTAAAACCGTACATCAGAATGCTCTGAAATTACCTGAGAGAAACACTGGATAGGTGATGTCCCCACCAGACTTGGAATGAAGCTGGCATAACGTCAGGATTCCTATTTAGAGTAGCCTGAAAAAGAGAAGAATATGCCTTCTGAAAAAGAGAAGAATATGCCTTTACTAGCCTGAAAAAGTGTCAATATAGCCTTGGTTTTAAGGCCTTAATTTAAAACCGTACATCAGAATGCTCTGAAATTATGTGAGAGACACACTGGATAGGTGATGTCTCCTCCAGACTTGGAATGAAGCTGGCATAACGTCAGGATTCCTATTTAGAGTAGCCTGAAAAAGAGAAGAATATGCCTTCTGAAAAAGAGAATATGCCTTTACTAGCCTGAAAAAGTGTCAATATAGCCTTGGTTTCAAGGCCTTAATTTTAAACCGTACATCAGAATGCTCTGAAATTATGTGAGAGACACACTGGATAGGTGATGTCTCCTCCAGACTTGGAATGAAGCTGGCATAACGTCAGGATTCCTATTTAGAGTAGCCTGAAAAAGAGAAGAATATGCCTTCTGAAAAAGAGAAGAATATGCCTTTACTAGCCTGAAAAAGTGTCAATATAGCCTTGGTTTCAAGGCCTTATTTTAAAACCGTACATCAGAATGCTCTGAAATTATGAGAGACACACACTGGATAGGTGATGTCTCCTCCAGACTTGGAATGAAGCTGGCATAACGTCAGGATTCCTATTTAGAGTAGCCTGAAAAAGAGAAGAATATGCCTTCTGAAAAAGAGAAGAATATGCCTTTACTAGCCTGAAAAAGTGTCAATATAGCCTTGGTTTCAAGGCCTTAATTTTAAAACCGTACATCAGAATGCTCTGAAATTACCTGAGAGACACACTGGATAGGTGATGTCTCCTCCAGACTTGGAATGAAGCTGGAATAACGTCAGGATTTCTATTTAGAGTAGCCTGAAAAAGAGAAGAATATGCCTTTACTAGCCTGAAAAAGTGTCAATATAGCCTTGGTTTCAAGGCCTAATTTTAAAACCGTACATCAGAATGCTCTGAAATTACCTGAGAGAAACACTGGATAGGTGATGTCCCCACCAGACTTGGAATGAAGCTGGCATAACGTCAGGATTCCTATTTAGAGTAGCCTGAAAAAGAGAAGAATATGCCTTCTGAAAAAGAGAAGAATATGCCTTTACTAGCCTGAAAAAGTGTCAATATAGCCTTGGTTTCAAGGCCTTAATTTTAAAACCGTACATCAGAATGCTCTGAAATTATGTGAGAGACACACTGGATAGGTGATGTCTCCTCCAGACTTGGAATGAAGCTGGCATAACGTCAGGATTCCTATTTAGAGTAGCCTGAAAAAGAGAAGAATATGCCTTCTGAAAAAGAGAATATGCCTTTACTAGCCGGAAAAAGTGTCAATATAGCCTTGGTTTCAAGGCCTTAATTTTAAAACCGTACATCAGAATGCTCTGAAGATACCTGAGAGACACACTGGATAGGTGATGTCTCCTCCAGACTTGGAATTAAGCTGGAATAACGTCAGGATTTCTATTTAGAGTTGCCTGAAAAAGAGAAGAATATGCCTTTACTAGCCTGAAAAAGTGTCAATATAGCCTTGGTTTCAAGGCCTTAATTTTAAAACCGTACATCAGAATGCTCTGAAATTACCTGAGAGAAACACTGGATAGGTGATGTCCCCACCAGACTTGGAATGAAGCTGGCATAACGTCAGGATTCCTATTTAGAGTAGCCTGAAAAAGAGAAGAATATGCCTTCTGAAAAAGAGAAGAATATGCCTTTACTAGCCTGAAAAAGTGTCAATATAGCCTTGGTTTTAAGGCCCTAATTTTAAAACCGTACATCAGAATGCTCTGAAATTATGTGAGAGACACACTGGATAGGTGATGTCTCCTCCAGACTTGGAATGAAGCTGGCATAACGTCAGGATTCCTATTTAGAGTAGCCTGAAAAAGAGAAGAATATGCCTTCTGAAAAAGAGAAGAATATGCCTTTACTAGCCTGAAAAAGTGTCAATATAGCCTTGGTTTTAAGGCCCTAATTTAAAACCGTACATCAGAATGCTCTGAAATTATGTGAGAGACAAACTGGATAGGTGATGTCTCCTCCAGACTTGGAATGAAGCTGGCATAACGTCAGGATTCCTATTTAGAGTAGCCTGAAAAAGAGAAGAATATGCCTTCTGAAAAAGAGAAGAATATGCCTTTACTAGCCTGAAAAAGTGTCAATGTAGCCTTGGTTTCAAGGCCTTAATTTTAAAACCGTACATCAGAATGCTCTGAAATTATGTGAGAGACACACTGGATAGGTGATGTCTCCTCCAGACTTGGAATGAAGCTGGCATAACGTCAGGATTCCTATTTAGAGTAGCCTGAAAAAGAGAAGAATATGCCTTCTGAAAAAGAGAAGAATATGCCTTTACTAGCCTGAAAAAGTGTCAATATAGCCTTGGTTTCAAGGCCTTAATTTTAAAACCGTACATCAGAATGCTCTGAAATTACTGAGAGACACACTGGATAGGTGATGTCTCCTCCAGACTTGGAATGAAGCTGGCATAACGTCAGGATTTCTATTTAGAGTAGCCTGAAAAAGAGAAGAATATGCCTTTACTAGCCTGAAAAAGTGTCAATATAGCCTTGGTTTCAAGGCCTTAATTTTAAAACCGTACATCAGAATGCTCTGAAATTACTGAGAGACACACTGGATAGGTGATGTCCCCACCAGACTTGGAATGAAGCTGGCATAACGTCAGGATTCCTATTTAGAGTAGCCTGAAAAAGAGAAGAATATGCCTTCTGAAAAAGAGAAGAATATGCCTTTACTAGCCTGAAAAAGTGTCAATATAGCCTTGGTTTCAAGGCCTTAATTTTAAAACCGTACATCAGAATGCTCTGAAATTATGAGAGACACTGGATAGGTGATGTCTCCTCCAGACTTGGAATGAAGCTGGCATAACGTCAGGATTCCTATTTAGAGTAGCCTGAAAAAGAGAAGAATATGCCTTCTGAAAAAGAGAAGAATATGCCTTTACTAGCCTGAAAAAGTGTCAATATAGCCTTGGTTTTAAGGCCCTAATTTTAAAACCGTACATCAGAATGCTCTGAAATTATGTGAGACACACTGGATAGGTGATGTCTCCACCAGACTTGGAATGAAGCTGGAATAACGTCAGGATTTCTATTTAGAGTAGCCTGAAAAAGAGAAGAATATGCCTTTACTAGCCTGAAAAAGTGTCAATATAGCCTTGGTTTCAAGGCCTTAATTTAAAACCGTACATCAGAATGCTCTGAAATTACCTGAGAGAAACACTGGATAGGTGATGTCCCCACCAGACTTGGAATGAAGCTGGCATAACGTCAGGATTCCTATTTAGAGTAGCCTGAAAAGAGAAGAATATGCCTTCTGAAAAAGAGAAGAATATGCCTTTACTAGCCTGAAAAAGTGTCAATATAGCCTTGGTTTTAAGGCCTAATTTAAAACCGTACATCAGAATGCTCTGAAATTATGTGAGAGACACACTGGATAGGTGATGTCTCCTCCAGACTTGGAATGAAGCTGGCATAACGTCAGGATTCTATTTAGAGTAGCCTGAAAAAGAGAAGAATATGCTTCTGAAAAAGAGAAGAATATGCCTTTACTAGCCTGAAAAAGTGTCAATATAGCCTTGGTTTCAAGGCCTAATTTTAAAACCGTACATCAGAATGCTCTGAAATTACCTGAGAGAAACACTGGATAGGTGATGTCCCTCCAGACTTGGAATGAAGCTGGCATAACGTCAGGATTCTATTTAGAGTAGCCTGAAAAAGAGAAGAATATGCCTTCTGAAAAAGAGAAGAATATGCCTTTACTAGCCTGAAAAAGTGTCAATATAGCCTTGGTTTCAAGGCCTTAATTTTAAAACCGTACATCAGAATGCTCTGAAATTATGTGAGAGACACACTGGATAGGTGATGTCTCCTCCAGACTTGGAATGAAGCTGGAATAACGTCAGGATTCTATTTAGAGTAGCCTGAAAAAGAGAAGAATATGCCTTTACTAGCCTGAAAAAGTGTCAATATAGCCTTGGTTTCAAGGCCTTAATTTTAAAACCGTACATCAGAATGCTCTGAAATTACCTGAGAGAAACACTGGATAGGTGATGTCCCTCCAGACTTGGAATGAAGCTGGCATAACGTCAGGATTCCTATTTAGAGTAGCCTGAAAAAGAGAAGAATATGCCTTCTGAAAAAGAGAAGAATATGCCTTTACTAGCCTGAAAAAGTGTCAATATAGCCTTGGTTTCAAGGCCTTAATTTTAAAACCGTACATCAGAATGCTCTGAAATTACCTGAGAGAACACTGGATAGGTGATGTCTCCTCCAGACTTGGAATGAAGCTGGCATAACGTCAGGATTCCTATTTAGAGTAGCCTGAAAAAGAGAAGAATATGCCTTCTGAAAAAGAGAAGAATATGCCTTTACTAGCCTGAAAAAGTGTCAATATAGCCTTGGTTTTAAGGCCCTAATTTTAAAACCGTACATCAGAATGCTCTGAAATTATGTGAGAGACACACTGGATAGGTGATGTCTCCTCCAGACTTGGAATGAAGCTGGCATAACGTCAGGATTCCTATTTAGAGTAGCCTGAAAAAGAGAAGAATATGCCTTCTGAAAAAGAGAAGAATATGCCTTTACTAGCCTGAAAAAGTGTCAATATAACCTGAGAGAAACACTGGATAGGTGATGTCCCCACCAGACTTGAAATGAAGCTGGCATAACGTCAGGATTCCTATTTAGAGTAGCCTGAAAAAGAGAAGAATATGCCTTTACTAGCCTGAAAAAGTGTCAATATGTAGCCTTGGTTTTAAGGCCTTAATTTTAAAACCGTACATCAGAATGCTCTGAAATTATGTGAGAGACACACTGGATAGGTGATGTCTCTCCAGACTTGGAATGAAGCTGGCATAACGTCAGGATTCCTATTTAGAGTAGCCTGAAAAAGAGAAGAATATGCCTTCTGAAAAAGAGAAGAATATGCCTTTACTAGCCTGAAAAAGTGTCAATATAGCCTTGGTTTAAGGCCTTAATTTTAAAACCGTACATCAGAATGCTCTGAAATTATGTGAGAGAAACACTGGATAGGTGATGTCTCCTCCAGACTTGGAATGAAGCTGGCATAACGTCAGGATTCCTATTTAGAGTAGCCTGAAAAAGAGAAGAATATGCCTTCTGAAAAAGAGAAGAATATGCCTTTACTAGCCTGAAAAAGTGTCAATATAGCCTTGGTTTCAAGGCCTAATTTTAAAACCGTACATCAGAATGCTCTGAAATTATGTGAGAGACACACTGGATAGGTGATGTCTCCTCCAGACTTGGAATGAAGCTGGCATAACGTCAGGATTCCTATTTAGAGTAGCCTGAAAAAGAGAAGAATATGCCTTCTGAAAAAGAGAAGAATATGCCTTTACTAGCCTGAAAAAGTGTCAATATAGCCTTGGTTTCAAGGCCCTAATTTTAAAACCGTACATCAGAATGCTCTGAAATACCTGAGAGACACACTGGATAGGTGATGTCTCCTCCAGACTTGGAATGAAGCTGGAATAACGTCAGGATTTCTATTTAGAGTAGCCTGAAAAAGAGAAGAATATGCCTTTACTAGCCTGAAAAAGTGTCAATATAGCCTTGGTTTCAAGGCCTTAATTTTAAAACCGTACATCAGAATGCTCTGAAATTACCTGAGAGAAACACTGGATAGGTGATGTCCCCACCAGACTTGGAATGAAGCTGGCATAACGTCAGGATTCCTATTTAGAGTAGCCTGAAAAGAGAAGAATATGCCTTCTGAAAAAGAGAAGAATATGCCTTTACTAGCCTGAAAAAGTGTCAATATAGCCTTGGTTTCAAGGCCCTAATTTTAAAACCGTACATCAGAATGCTCTGAAATTATGTGAGAGACACACTGGATAGGTGATGTCTCCTCCAGACTTGGAATGAAGCTGGCATAACGTCAGGATTCCTATTTAGAGTAGCCTGAAAAAGAGAAGAATATGCCTTCTGAAAAAGAGAAGAATATGCCTTTACTAGCCTGAAAAAGTGTCAATATAGCCTTGGTTTAAGGCCCTAATTTTAAAAGAATTAAATGTGAGAGACACACTGGATAGGTGATGTCTCCTCCAGACTTGGAATGAAGCTGGCATAACGTCAGGATTCCTATTTAGAGTAGCCTGAAAAAGAGAAGAATATGCCTTTACTAGCCTGAAAAAGTGTCAATATAGCCTTGGTTTCAAGGCCTTAATTTTAAAACCGTACATCAGAATGCTCTGAAATTATGTGAGAGACACACTGGATAGGTGATGTCTCCTCCAGACTTGGAATGAAGCTGGCATAACGTCAGGATTCCTATTTAGAGTAGCCTGAAAAAGAGAAGAATATGCCTTCTGAAAAAGAGAAGAATATGCCTTTACTAGCCTGAAAAAGTGTCAATATAGCCTTGGTTTAAGGCCCTAATTTTAAAACCGTACATCAGAATGCTCTGAAATTACCTGAGAGAAACACTGGATAGGTGATGTCTCCTCCAGACTTGGAATGAAGCTGGCATAACGTCAGGATTCCTATTTAGAGTAGCCTGAAAAAGAGAAGAATATGCCTTCTGAAAAAGAGAAGAATATGCCTTTACTAGCCTGAAAAAGTGTCAATATAGCCTTGGTTTTAAGGCCCTAATTTTAAAACCGTACATCAGAATGCTCTGAAATTATGTGAGAGACACACTGGATAGGTGATGTCTCCTCCAGACTTGGAATGAAGCTGGCATAACGTCAGGATTCCTATTTAGAGTAGCCTGAAAAAGAGAAGAATATGCCTTCTGAAAAAGAGAAGAATATGCCTTTACTAGCCTGAAAAAGTGTCAATATAGCCTTGGTTTTAAGCCCTAATTTTAAAACCGTACATCAGAATGCTCTGAAATTATGTGAGAGACACTGGATAGGTGATGTCTCCTCCAGACTTGGAATGAAGCTGGCATAACGTCAGGATTCCTATTTAGAGTAGCCTGAAAAAGAGAAGAATATGCCTTCTGAAAAAGAGAAGAATATGCCTTTACTAGCCTGAAAAAGTGTCAATATAGCCTTGGTTTCAAGGCCTTAATTTTAAAACCGTACATCAGAATGCTCTGAAATTACCTGAGAGAAACACTGGATAGGTGATGTCCCCACCAGACTTGGAATGAAGCTGGCATAACGTCAGGATTCCTATTTAGAGTAGCCTGAAAAAGAGAAGAATATGCCTTCTGAAAAAGAGAAGAATATGCCTTTACTAGCCTGAAAAAGTGTCAATATAGCCTTGGTTTCAAGGCCCTAATTTTAAAACCGTACATCAGAATGCTCTGAAATTATGTGAGAGACACACTGGATAGGTGATGTCTCCTCCAGACTTGGAATGAAGCTGGCATAACGTCAGGATTCCTATTTAGAGTAGCCTGAAAAAGAGAAGAATATGCCTTCTGAAAAAGAGAATATGCCTTTACTAGCCGGAAAAAGTGTCAATATAGCCTTGGTTTCAAGGCCTTAATTTTAAAACCGTACATCAGAATGCTCTGAAATACTGAGAGACACACTGGATAGGTGATGTCTCCTCCAGACTTGGAATTAAGCTGGAATAACGTCAGGATTTCTATTTAGAGTGCCTGAAAAAGAGAAGAATATGCCTTTACTAGCCTGAAAAAGTGTCAATATAGCCTTGGTTTCAAGGCCTTAATTTTAAAACCGTACATCAGAATGCTCTGAAATACCTGAGAGAAACACTGGATAGGTGATGTCCCCACCAGACTTGGAATGAAGCTGGCATAACGTCAGGATTCCTATTTAGAGTAGCCTGAAAAAGAGAAGAATATGCCTTCTGAAAAAGAGAAGAATATGCCTTTACTAGCCTGAAAAAGTGTCAATATAGCCTTGGTTTTAAGGCCCTAATTTTAAAACCGTACATCAGAATGCTCTGAAATTATGTGAGAGACACACTGGATAGGTGATGTCTCCTCCAGACTTGGAATGAAGCTGGCATAACGTCAGGATTCCTATTTAGAGTAGCCTGAAAAAGAGAAGAATATGCCTTCTGAAAAAGAGAAGAATATGCCTTTACTAGCCTGAAAAAGTGTCAATATAGCCTTGGTTTTAAGGCCCTAATTTTAAAAGAAGAAATTATGTGAGAGACACACTGGATAGGTGATGTCTCCTCCAGACTTGGAATGAAGCTGGCATAACGTCAGGATTCCTATTTAGAGTAGCCTGAAAAAGAGAAGAATATGCCTTTACTAGCCTGAAAAAGTGTCAATGTAGCCTTGGTTTCAAGGCCTTAATTTTAAAACCGTACATCAGAATGCTCTGAAATTAGTGAGAGACACACTGGATAGGTGATGTCTCCTCCAGACTTGGAATGAAGCTGGCATAACGTCAGGATTCCTATTTAGAGTAGCCTGAAAAAGAGAAGAATATGCCTTCTGAAAAAGAGAGAATATGCCTTTACTAGCCTGAAAAAGTGTCAATATAGCCTTAATTTTAAAACCGTACATCAGAATGCTCTGAAATACCTGAGAGACACACTGGATAGGTGATGTCTCCTCCAGACTTGGAATTAAGCTGGCATAACGTCAGGATTCTATTTAGAGTACCTGAAAAAGAGAAGAATATGCCTTTACTAGCCTGAAAAAGTGTCAATATAGCCTTGGTTTCAAGGCCTTAATTTTAAAACCGTACATCAGAATGCTCTGAAATACCTGAGAGACACACTGGATAGGTGATGTCTCCTCCAGACTTGGAATTAAGCTGGAATAACGTCAGGATTTCTATTTAGAGTGCCTGAAAAAGAGAAGAATATGCCTTTACTAGCCTGAAAAAGTGTCAATATAGCCTTGGTTTCAAGGCCTTAATTTTAAAACCGTACATCAGAATGCTCTGAAATACCTGAGAGAAACACTGGATAGGTGATGTCCCCTCCAGACTTGGAATGAAGCTGGCATAACGTCAGGATTCCTATTTAGAGTAGCCTGAAAAAGAGAAGAATATGCCTTCTGAAAAAGAGAAGAATATGCCTTTACTAGCCTGAAAAAGTGTCAATATAGCCTTGGTTTTAAGGCCCTAATTTTAAAACCGTACATCAGAATGCTCTGAAATTATGTGAGAGACACACTGGATAGGTGATGTCTCCTCCAGACTTGGAATGAAGCTGGCATAACGTCAGAATTCCTATTTAGAGTAGCCTGAAAAAGAGAAGAATATGCCTTCTGAAAAAGAGAAGAATATGCCTTTACTAGCCTGAAAAAGTGTCAATATAGCCTTGGTTTTAAGGCCCTAATTTTAAAAGAAGAAATTATGTGAGAGACACACTGGATAGGTGATGTCTCCTCCAGACTTGGAATGAAGCTGGCATAACGTCAGGATTCCTATTTAGAGTAGCCTGAAAAAGAGAAGAATATGCCTTTACTAGCCTGAAAAAGTGTCAATGTAGCCTTGGTTTCAAGGCCTTAATTTTAAAACCGTACATCAGAATGCTCTGAAATTATGTGAGAGACACACTGGATAGGTGATGTCTCCTCCAGACTTGGAATGAAGCTGGCATAACGTCAGGATTCCTATTTAGAGTAGCCTGAAAAAGAGAAGAATATGCCTTCTGAAAAAGAGAAGAATATGCCTTTACTAGCCTGAAAAAGTGTCAATATAGCCTTAATTTTAAAACCGTACATCAGAATGCTCTGAAATTACTTGAGAGACACACTGGATAGGTGATGTCTCCTCCAGACTTAGAATGAAGCTGGAATAACGTCAGGATTCCTTTTTAGAGTAACCTGAAAAAGAGAAGAATATGCCTTTACTAGCCTGAAAAAGTGTCAATATAGCCTTGGTTTCAAGGCCTTAATTTTAAAACCGTACATCAGAATGCTCTGAAATTATGAGAGACACACTGGATAGGTGATGTCTCCTCCAGACTTGGAATGAAGCTGGCATAACGTCAGGATTCCTATTTAGAGTAGCCTGAAAAAGAGAAGAATATGCCTTCTGAAAAAGAGAAGAATATGCCTTTACTAGCCTGAAAAAGTGTCAATATAGCCTTGGTTTAAGGCCCTAATTTTAAAACCGTACATCAGAATGCTCTGAAATTATGTGAGAGACACACTGGATAGGTGATGTCTCCTCCAGACTTGGAATGAAGCTGGCATAACGTCAGGATTCCTATTTAGAGTAGCCTGAAAAAGAGAAGAATATGCCTTCTGAAAAAGAGAAGAATATGCCTTTACTAGCCTGAAAAAGTGTCAATATAGCCTTGGTTTCAAGGCCTTAATTTTAAAACCGTACATCAGAATGCTCTGAAATTACCTGAGAGACACACTGGATAGGTGATGTCTCCTCCAGACTTGGAATGAAGCTGGAATAACGTCAGGATTTCTATTTAGAGTAGCCTGAAAAAGAGAAGAATATGCCTTTACTAGCCTGAAAAAGTGTCAATATAGCCTTGGTTTCAAGGCCTTAATTTTAAAACCGTACATCAGAATGCTCTGAAATTACCTGAGAGACACACTGGATAGGTGATGTCCCCACCAGACTTGGAATGAAGCTGGCATAACGTCAGGATTCCTATTTAGAGTAGCCTGAAAAAGAGAAGAATATGCCTTCTGAAAAAGAGAAGAATATGCCTTTACTAGCCTGAAAAAGTGTCAATATAGCCTTGGTTTTAAGGCCCTAATTTTAAAACCGTACATCAGAATGCTCTGAAATTATGTGAGAGACACACTGGATAGGTGATGTCTCCTCCAGACTTGGAATGAAGCTGGCATAACGTCAGGATTCCTATTTAGAGTAGCCTGAAAAAGAGAAGAATATGCCTTCTGAAAAAGAGAAGAATATGCCTTTACTAGCCTGAAAAAGTGTCAATATAGCCTTGTTTTCAAGGCCTTAATTTTAAAACCGTACATCAGAATGCTCTGAAATTATGTGAGAGACACACTGGATAGGTGATGTCTCCTCCAGACTTGGAATGAAGCTGGCATAACGTCAGGATTCCTATTTAGAGTAGCCTGAAAAAGAGAAGAATATGCCTTCTGAAAAAGAGAAGAATATGCCTTTACTAGCCTGAAAAAGTGTCAATATAGCCTTAATTTTAAAACCGTACATCAGAATGCTCTGAAATATGTGAGAGACACACTGGATAGGTGATGTCTCCTCCAGACTTGGAATGAAGCTGGCATAACGTCAGGATTCTATTTAGAGTAGCCTGAAAAAGAGAAGAATATGCCTTTACTAGCCTGAAAAAGTGTCAATATAGCCTTGGTTTCAAGGCCTTAATTTTAAAACCGTACATCAGAATGCTCTGAAATTATGTGAGAGACACACTGGATAGGTGATGTCTCCTCCAGACTTGGAATGAAGCTGGCATAACGTCAGGATTCCTATTTAGAGTAGCCTGAAAAGAGAAGAATATGCCTTCTGAAAAAGAGAAGAATATGCCTTTACTAGCCTGAAAAAGTGTCAATATAGCCTTGGTTTCAAGGCCTAATTTTAAAACCGTACATCAGAATGCTCTGAAATTACCTGAGAGACACACTGGATAGGTGATGTCTCCTCCAGACTTGGAATGAAGCTGGAATAACGTCAGGATTCCTATTTAGAGTAGCCTGAAAAAGAGAAGAATATGCCTTCTGAAAAAGAGAAGAATATGCCTTTACTAGCTTGAAAAAGTGTCAATATAGCCTTGGTTTTAAGGCCCTAATTTTAAAACCGTACATCAGAATGCTCTGAAATTATGTGAGAGACACACTGGATAGGTGATGTCTCCTCCAGACTTGGAATGAAGCTGGCATAACGTCAGAATTCCTATTTAGAGTAGCCTGAAAAAGAGAAGAATATGCCTTCTGAAAAAGAGAAGAATATGCCTTTACTAGCCTGAAAAAGTGTCAATATAGCCTTGGTTTTAAGGCCCTAATTTTAAAACCGTACATCAGAATGCTCTGAAGATACTTGAGAGACACACTGGATAGGTGATGTCTCCTCCAGACTTGGAATTAAGCTGGAATAACGTCAGGATTTCTATTTAGAGGTGCCTGAAAAAGAGAAGAATATGCCTTTACTAGCCTGAAAAAGTGTCAATATAGCCTTGGTTTCAAGGCCTTAATTTTAAAACCGTACATCAGAATGCTCTGAAAATACCTGAGAGAAACACTGGATAGGTGATGTCCCCACGAGACTTGGAAGAGAAGAATATGCCTTTACTAGCTTGAAAAAGTGTCAATATAGCCTTGGTTTTAAGGCCCTAATTTTAAAACCGTACATCACAATGCTCTGAAATTATGTGAGAGACACACTGGATAGGTGATGTCTCCACCAGACTTGGAATGAAGCTGGAATAACATCAGGATTTCTATTTAGAGTAGCCTGAAAAAGAGAAGAATATGCCTTTACTAGCCTGAAAAAGTGTCAATATAGCCTTGGTTTCAAGGCCTTAATTTTAAAACCGTACATCAGAATGCTCTGAAATTACCTGAGAGAAACACTGGATAGGTGATGTCCCCACCAGACTTGGAATGAAGCTGGCATAACGTCAGGATTCCTATTTAGAGTAGCCTGAAAAAGAGAAGAATATGCCTTCTGAAAAAGAGAAGAATATGCCTTTACTAGCCTGAAAAAGTGTCAATATAGCCTTGGTTTCAAGGCCTTAATTTTAAAACCGTACATCAGAATGCTCTGAAATTATGTGAGAGACACACTGGATAGGTGATGTCTCCTCCAGACTTGGAATGAAGCTGGCATAACGTCAGGATTCCTATTTAGAGTAGCCTGAAAAAGAGAAGAATATGCCTTTACTAGCCTGAAAAAGTGTCAATATAGCCTTGGTTTTAAGGCCCTAATTTTAAAACCGTACATCAGAATGCTCTGAAATTATGTGAGAGACACACTGGATAGGTGATGTCTCCTCCAGACTTGGAATGAAGCTGGCATAACGTCAGGATTCCTATTTAGAGTAGCCTGAAAAAGAGAAGAATATGCCTTCTGAAAAAGAGAATATGCCTTACTAGCCTGAAAAAGTGTCAATATAGCCTTGGTTTCAAGGCCTTAATTTTAAAACCGTACATCAGAATGCTCTGAAATTACTGAGAGACACACTGGATAGGTGATGTCTCCTCCAGACTTGGAATGAAGCTGGAATAACGTCAGGATTCTATTTAGAGGTGCCTGAAAAAGAGAAGAATATGCCTTTACTAGCCTGAAAAAGTGTCAATATAGCCTTGGTTTCAAGGCCTTAATTTTAAAACCGTACATCAGAATGCTCTGAAATACCTGAGAGAAACACTGGATAGGTGATGTCCCAGAGACTTGGAATGAAGCTGGCATAACGTCAGGATTCCTATTTAGAGTAGCCTGAAAAGAGAAGAATATGCCTTCTGAAAAAGAGAAGAATATGCCTTTACTAGCCTGAAAAAGTGTCAATATAGCCTTGGTTTAAGGCCTAATTTTAAAACCGTACATCAGAATGCTCTGAAATTATGTGAGAGACACACTGGATAGGTGATGTCTCCTCCAGACTTGGAATGAAGCTGGCATAACGTCAGGATTCCTATTTAGAGTAGCCTGAAAAAGAGAAGAATATGCCTTCTGAAAAAGAGAAGAATATGCCTTTACTAGCCTGAAAAAGTGTCAATATAGCCTTGGTTTTAAGGCCCTAATTTTAAAAGAAGAAATTATGTGAGAGACACACTGGATAGGTGATGTCTCCTCCAGACTTGGAATGAAGCTGGCATAACGTCAGGATTCCTATTTAGAGTAGCCTGAAAAAGAGAAGAATATGCCTTTACTAGCCTGAAAAAGTGTCAATGTAGCCTTGTTTTCAAGGCCTTAATTTTAAAACCGTACATCAGAATGCTCTGAAATTATGTGAGAGACACACTGGATAGGTTATGTCTCCTCCAGACTTGGAATGAAGCTGGCATAATGTCAGGATTCCTATTTAGAGTAGCCTGAAAAAGAGAAGAATATGCCTTCTGAAAAAGAGCAGAATATGCCTTTACTAGCCGGAAAAAGTGTCAATATAGCCTTAATTTTAAAACCGTACATCAGAATGCTCTGAAGATACCTGAGAGACACACTGGATAGGTGATGTCTCCTCCAGACTTGGAATTAAGCTGGAATAACGTCAGGATTTCTATTTAGAGTTACCTGAAAAAGAGAAGAATATGCCTTTACTAGCCTGAAAAAGTGTCAATATAGCCTTGGTTTCAAGGCCTTAATTTTAAAACCGTACATCAGAATGCTCTGAAATTATGTGAGAGACACACTGGATAGGTGATGTCTCCTCCAGACTTGGAATGAAGCTGGCATAACGTCAGGATTCCTATTTAGAGTAGCCTGAAAAAGAGAAGAATATGCCTTCTGAAAAAGAGAAGAATATGCCTTTACTAGCCTGAAAAAGTGTCAATATAGCCTTGGTTTCAAGGCCTAATTTTAAAACCGTACATCAGAATGCTCTGAAATTATGTGAGAGACACACTGGATAGGTGATGTCTCCTCCAGACTTGGAATGAAGCTGGCATAACGTCAGGATTCCTATTTAGAGTAGCCTGAAAAAGAGAAGAATATGCCTTCTGAAAAAGAGAAGAATATGCCTTTACTAGCCTGAAAAAGTGTCAATATAGCCTTGGTTTCAAGGCCTTAATTTTAAAACCGTACATCAGAATGCTCTGAAATTATGTGAGAGACACACTGGATAGGTGATGTCTCCTCCAGACTTGGAATGAAGCTGGCATAACGTCAGGATTCCTATTTAGAGTAGCCTGAAAAAGAGAAGAATATGCCTTCTGAAAAAGAGAAGAATATGCCTTTACTAGCCTGAAAAAGTGTCAATATAGCCTTGGTTTTAAGGCCCTAATTTTAAAACCGTACATCAGAATGCTCTGAAATTATGTGAGAGACACACTGGATAGGTGATGTCTCCTCCAGACTTGGAATGAAGCTGGCATAACGTCAGGATTCCTATTTAGAGTAGCCTGAAAAAGAGAAGAATATGCCTTTACTAGCCTGAAAAAGTGTCAATATAGCCTTGGTTTCAAGGCCTTAATTTTAAAACCGTACATCAGAATGCTCTGAAATTATGTGAGAGACACACTGGATAGGTGATGTCTCCTCCAGACTTGGAATGAAGCTGGCATAACGTCAGGATTCCTATTTAGAGTAGCCTGAAAAAGAGAAGAATATGCCTTCTGAAAAAGAGAAGAATATGCCTTTACTAGCCTGAAAAAGTGTCAATATAGCCTTGGTTTCAAGGCCTTAATTTTAAAACCGTACATCAGAATGCTCTGAAATTACCTGAGAGACACACTGGATAGGTGATGTCTCCTCCAGACTTGGAATTAAGCTGGAATAACGTCAGGATTTCTATTTAGAGTTGCCTGAAAAAGAGAAGAATATGCCTTTACTAGCCTGAAAAAGTGTCAATATAGCCTTGGTTTCAAGGCCTTAATTTTAAAACCGTACATCAGAATGCTCTGAAAATACCTGAGAGAAACACTGGATAGGTGATGTCCCCTCCAGACTTGGAATGAAGCTGGCATAACGTCAGGATTCCTATTTAGAGTAGCCTGAAAAAGAGAAGAATATGCCTTCTGAAAAAGAGAAGAATATGCCTTTACTAGCCTGAAAAAGTGTCAATATAGCCTTGGTTTTAAGGCCCTAATTTTAAAACCGTACATCAGAATGCTCTGAAATTATGTGAGAGACACACTGGATAGGTGATGTCTCCTCCAGACTTGGAATGAAGCTGGCATAACGTCAGGATTCCTATTTAGAGTAGCCTGAAAAAGAGAAGAATATGCCTTCTGAAAAAGAGAAGAATATGCCTTTACTAGCCTGAAAAAGTGTCAATATAGCCTTGGTTTCAAGGCCTTAATTTTAAAACCGTACATCAGAATGCTCTGAAATAGTGAGAGACACACTGGATAGGTGATGTCTCCTCCAGACTTGGAATGAAGCTGGCATAACGTCAGGATTCCTATTTAGAGTAGCCTGAAAAAGAGAAGAATATGCCTTCTGAAAAAGAGAAGAATATGCCTTTACTAGCCTGAAAAAGTGTCATAAAGCCTTATTTTAAAACCGTACATCAGAATGCTCTGAAATACCTGAGAGACACTGGATAGGTGATGTCTCCTCCAGACTTGGAATGAAGCTGGCATAACGTCAGGATTCTATTTAGAGTAGCCTGAAAAAGAGAAGAATATGCCTTCTGAAAAAGAGAAGAATATGCCTTACTAGCCTGAAAAAGTGTCAATATAGCCTTGGTTTCAAGGCCTTAATTTTAAAACCGTACATCAGAATGCTCTGAAATTATGTGAGAGACACACTGGATAGGTGATGTCTCCTCCAGACTTGGAATGAAGCTGGCATAACGTCAGGATTTCTATTTAGAGAGTGCCTGAAAAAGAGAAGAATATGCCTTTACTAGCTGAAAAAGTGTCAATATAGCCTTGGTTTCAAGGCCTTAATTTTAAAACCGTACATCAGAATGCTCTGAAATTACCTGAGAGAGACACACTGGATAGGTGATGTCTCCTCCAGACTTGGAATGAAGCTGGCATAACGTCAGGATTCCTATTAGAGTAGCCTGAAAAGAGAAGATATGCCTTCTGAAAAAGAGAAGAATATGCCTTTACTAGCCTGAAAAAGTGTCAATATAGCTTGGTTTAAGGCCTAATTTTAAAACCGTACTCAGAATGCTCTGAAATTATGTGAGAGACACACTGGATAGGTGATTCTCCTCCAGACTTGGAATGAAGCTGGCATAACGTCAGGATTCCTATTTAGAGTAGCCTGAAAAAGAGAAGAATATGCCTTCTGAAAAAAGAGAAGAATATGCCCTAATACTTACTAGCATGAAAAAGTGTCAATATAGCCTTGGTTTAAGGCCCTAATTTAAAAAAACGTACATCAGATGCTCTGAAATTATGTGAGAGACACACTGGATAGGTGATGTCTCCTCCAGACTTGGAATGAAGCTGGCATAACGTCAGGATTCCTATTAGAGTAGCCTGAAAAAGAGAAGAATATGCCTTCTGAAAAGAGAAGAATATGCCTTTACTAGCCTGAAAAAGTGTCAATATAGCCTTGGTTTTAAGGCCTAATTTTAAAACCGTACATCAGAATGCTCTGAAATTATGTGAGAGACACACTGGATAGGTGATGTCTCCTCCAGACTTGGAATGAAGCTGGCATAACGTCAGGATTCTATTTAGAGTAGCCTGAAAAAAGAGAAGAATATGCCTTCTGAAAAGAGAAGAATATGCCTTTACTAGCCTGAAAAAGTGTCAATATAGCCTTGGTTTCAAGGCCTTAATTTAAAACCGTACATCAGAATGCTCTGAAATTACCTGAGAGAACCACTGGATAGGTGATGTCTCCTCCAGACTTGGAATGAAGCTGGAATAACGTTAGGATTCTATTTAGAGTTGCTGAAAAAGAGAAGAATATGCCTTTACTAGCCTGAAAAAGTGTCAATATAGCCTTGGTTCAAGGCCTAATTTTAAAACCGTACATCAGAATGCTCTGAAATTATGTGAGAGACAACACTGGATAGGTGATGTCTCCTCCAGATTGGAATGAAGCTGGCATAACGTCAGGATTCTATTTAGAGTAGCCTGAAAAAGAGAAGAATATGCCTTCTGAAAAAGAGAAGAATATGCTTTTAATATGCCCTAGCCTGAAAAAGTGTCAATATAGCCTTGGTTTTAAGGCCTAATTTTAAACGTACATCAGAATGCTCTGAAATTATGAGAGACACACTGGATAGGGTGAGTCTCCTCCAGACTTGGAATGAAGCTGGCAAACGTCAGGATTCCTATTAGAGTGGCATAGAGTATGCCTGAAAAAGAGAAGAATATGCCTTCTGAAAAAGAGAAGAATATGCCTTTACTAGCCTGAAAAAGTGTCAATATAGCCTTGGTTTTAAGGCCTAATTTTAAAACCGTACATCAGAATGCTCTGAAAATTAGTGAGAGACACACTGGATAGGTGATGTCTCCTCCAGACGGAATGAGCTGGATAACGTCAGGATTCCTATTAGAGTAGCCTGAAAAAGAGAAGAATATGCCTTCTGAAAAAGAGAGAATATGCTTTACTAGCCTGAAAAAGTGTCAATATAGCCTTGGTTTAAGGCCCTAATTTTAAACCGTACATCAGAAGCTCTGAAATTATGTGAGAGACACACTGGATAGGTGATGTCTCCTCCAGACTTGGAATGAAGCTGCATAACGTCAGGATCCTATTTAGAGTAGCCTGAAAAAGAGAAGAATATGCCTTCTGAAAAAGAGAAGAATATGCCTTTACTAGCCTGAAAAAGTGTCAATATGCCTTGGTTTTAAGGCCCTAATTTTAAAACCGTACATCAGAATGCTCTGAAATTATGTGAGAGACACACTGGATAGGTGATGTCTCCTCCAGATTGGAATGAAGCTGGCATAACGTCAGGATTCCTATTAGAGTAGCCTGAAAAAGAGAAGAATATGCTTTACTAGCCTGAAAAGTGTCAATATAGCCTTGGTTCAAGGCCTTAATTTTAAAACCGTACATCAGAATGCTCTGAAAAACCTGAGAGAACACTGGATAGGTGATGTCCCCTCCAGACTTGGAATGAAGCTGGCATAACGTCAGGATTCCTATTTAGAGTAGCCTGAAAAGAGAAGAATATGCTTCTGAAAAAGAGAAGAATATGCCTTACTAGCCTGAAAAAGTGTCAATATAGCCTTGGTTAAGGCCTAATTTTAAAACCGTACATCAGAATGCTCTGAAATTATGTGAGGAACACACTGGATAGGTGATGTCTCCTCCAGACTTGGAATGAAGCTGGCATAACGTCAGGATTCCTATTTAGAGTAGCCTGAAAAGAGAAGAATATGCCTTTACTAGCCTGAAAAAGTGTCAATATAGCCTGGTTTCAAGGCCTTAATTTTAAAACCGTACATCAGAATGCTCTGAAATTATGTGAGAGACACACTGGATAGGTGATGTCCCTCCAGACTTGGAATGAAGCTGGCATAACGTCAGGATTCCTATTTAGAGTAGCCTGAAAAGAGAAGAATATGCCTTCTGAAAAAGAGAAGATATAGTTACTAGCCTGAAAAAGTGTCAATATAGCCTTGGTTTCAAGGCCTTAATTTGAAAAACGTACATCAGAATGCTCTGAAATTACCGAGAGACACACTGGATAGGTGATGTCTCCTCCAGACTTGGAATAAGCTGGAATAACGTCAGGATTTCTATTTAGAGTAGCCTGAAAAAGAGAAGAATATGCCTTTACTAGCCTGAAAAAGTGTCAATATAGCCTTGGTTTCAAGGCCTAATTTTAAAAACCTACATCAGAATGCTCTGAAATTACCTGAGAGAAACACTGGATAGGTGATGTCCCCACCAGACTTGGAATGAAGCTGGCATAACGTCAGGATTCTATTAGAGTAGCCTGAAAAAGAGAAGAATATGCCTTTACTAGCCTGAAAAAGTGTCAATATAGCCTTGGTTTCAAGGCCTTAATTTTAAAACCGTACATCAGAATGCTCTGAAATTATGTGAGAGACACACTGGATAGGTGATGTCTCCTCCAGACTTGGAATGAAGCTGGCATAACGTCAGGATTCCTATTTAGAGTAGCTGAAAAAGAGAAGAATATGCTTCTGAAAAAGAGAAGAATATGCCTTTACTAGCCTGAAAAAGTGTCATATAGCTTGGTTTAAGGCCCTAATTTTAAAAACGTACATCAGAATGCTCTGAAATTACCTGAGGGAAACACTGGAGGTGATGTCTCCTCCAGACTTGGAATGAAGCTGGCATAACGTCAGGATTCCTATTTAGAGTAGCCTGAAAAAGAGAAGAATATGCCTTTACTAGCCTGAAAAAGTGTCAATATAGCCTTGGTTTCAAGGCCTTAATTTTAAAAAGACATCAGAATGCTCTGAAATTACCTGAGAGAAACACTGGATAGGTGGTCTCCCCAACACTGGAATGAAGCTGGATAACGTCAGGATCCTTTAGAGTAGCCTGAAAAAGAGAAGAAATGCCTTCTGAAAAGAGAAGAATATGCCTTTACTAGCCTGAAAAAGTGTCAATATAGCCTTGGTTTCAAGGCCTTAATTTTAAAACGTACATCAGAATGCTCTGAAAATTACTGAGAGACACACTGGATAGGTGATGTCTCCTCCAGACTTGGAATGTAAGCTGGAATAACGTCAGGATTCTATTTAGAGTAGCCTGAAAAAAGAGAAGAATATGCCTTTACTAGCCTGAAAAAGTGTCAATATAGCCTTGGTTTAAGGCCTAATTTAAAACCGTACATCAGAATGCTCTGAAATTATGTGAGAGACCATGGATAGGTGATGTCTCCTCCAGACTTGGAATGAAGCTGGCATAACGTCAGGATTCCTATTTAGAGGAGCCTGAAAAAGAGAAGAATATGCCTTACTAGCCTGAAAAAGTGTCAATATAGCCTGGTTTAAGGCCCTAATTAAAACCGTACATCAGAATGCTCTGAAATTATGTGAGAGACACATGGATAGGTGATGTCTCCTCCAGACTTGGAATGAAGCTGGATTAACGTCAGGATTCCTATTAGAGTGGCTGAAAAAAAGAGAAGAATATGCCTTTGAAAAAGAGAA